>NW_027069469.1:2477438-2492975 GCF_002906115.3 Quercus suber | reverse complement strand
AAAAAAAAAAAAAAAAAAAAAGAAGATAAAATTAATACTTCTTTTGGATCATAAAGGCATAATAGCTCCATTTTGTGTTTCACATGCTTGTACAGTAAGGATGGGTTCCATAAATATTCCACTCTAAAAAAGGAAATTTCAAGATCTTATTCCATTAAAAAAAGAAAAGAAAAAGGAAAGCTCATGATCTTAGGGTTGTCTAACACTCCAAAAAGTGGTGGTTGGCTGTCTGGGACTACCATAGATATAGGACTCAATAATGATTTTGACAATTGATTTAGAGCAAGTGGTGTTTGCATATCTAAAACAAAACTATGAAGATTTTGAAAGACCAACCAACTGAAAGAACCATGCTTTTGAAAAAGTGGCATGCAACCAGCACTCTGGCCTTTTCTACTGAAATGATATAAAACATCCTCTTTAGCTGAAATGGCAACAACATTAGCTTTTTGTCCAACTAAACACAGTGATTCGATTTTGTTAAAGTAGTAGGTGTCACCTTATTTGCATCCTAAAAACAAAATGACATTAACATATCAGACTTATAATAGAAGATGCCCCTTATACTGAGGCAATGATCATCATAAAAGACCCCCTATATTAAAAAAACCATTTATAGTTGAAAGCTCAAATAGTGTGAAAACACTATAGCTTGTTTAGACCCCCAATTTTAAACTACGGCTTAATTGCTTTTAGCATATTCTTCTAAGTGCGGAATAAGAGTAATCAAGACACAATTAACCATAACAACTCTCTAAGACATAAGCATATACAATGAACGATAAATGTAAAGCTTAAAGAATAAGGGAGGAGAGATGCAAACACAAGATAATATCGAGACGTGTTATCGAAGAGGAAATCGAAGTACTCGGTGAAAAACCTCTCCACGACTCTCCAAGTCAAAATAATCCACTAGTGACTAAAGTTGGAGTACATGAATATCAAAAAGACCTTCCAAGCCTAATCTACTCAACGTACTTGAACCTTCCAAGTTCCAGCTACCAATGAGTTTCATCTAGCTATGCCTTCACTAGTTATCTAGATCTTGCAATTAGCTCAAAATTGCACCCGCCAATCAACGGCTCCTTCCAATGCTTCCTATAGGCACCAAAACTTCTCTCAGCTCTCTGAGCGGGTGAGGTAAGTGTTTAGATTAAGAACCTCTTAATGATTTGTAATTGGAGAGATAGGAGTAGAGGAAAACTAAGAGCATGTGTGTAGATGATTGTGGGTTTACAATCTCTAACAATCAAGTGTATTGCTAGGGTTTCTCTCTTAAAGTTTTCTTAAAAAGACTCCTTATAACTTTGTTGGTAATGAGGGCTTATATAGTGTCGTTAAAGTAATGAGAAACATACTTTTCAAAAAGCTTTAGGCAGAGGATTTCGCGGGTCACTAGCGACTTGGCCTAAGTCGTGAAGTGACTCGTGAAATGCGACTTGGCATAAGACCTTTTAGTTTCCAACATGTGCTTCTCACGCGGTCTTTTGCGGGTTGTCCACTCGTGAGCCAGTCGTGAACCAGTCGCAAACTTCACTATCTTGAGCATTTCTTCTCCAAACTCTCACACTCAACTCTTATATTAAATCCCATAGAAATATAGGGAAATGATTGAACAAAATACAATCAAATTTGATACGGAATAAAAGCCAACAAAAACATAATTGTAAATCACAACTTTACAATAGTAGAGAAGATAATGCAAAAAATAACATCACTACAATGATAGATCAATAGTTTTACTAAATAATTAGATTGTTGCATAAATTTCATTTACTCCCCCAATCCAACAATGATCAACATTTTTGTTAATTTTACTTTCTCCAAAACGAGAGTCAATCCAATTAATGCTCTTCCTCAAAAAGTATGTTTCTTTTTCAAATGTAATACTCATTATGCAGGGAATAGCATTCTACACAATGAAGCACGGGTGTGTTTCTAGATTTGGGTACGGGTGCGGGACTCGAAAATTTTTGAAAAAGTAGGGTGCAGGTGCGGCGGGGTGCAGCAATTAAAAAATTATTAAAAATATTTTTATTTATATTTTCTATATTTTGCTAAGCATACTTTTTCACATTATATAAACATATACCAAATTTAAGAGCAATAGTAGATAATAACTAAAACATGATGTTCATAAATTAAATACAACGCACAAGTTTGAAACTAAAACATTTCAAGATGTTTGAAAATTAGAATACGGGGAGGAAGACTAAGAGCAGAGAGAGGCAGAGAGCAGAGAGGCAAGGAGGTAGCGAGAAGAGAATGAGGGATTTTAGGGTTTTTTTTTTTGTTTAAAGATGTTCAAGTTCAAATGGTGCATTTTGAACTATTTTTTTATTTATTTATAATTTTTACTTGAATTTTGGCGTGATTCAAAGCCGGTTTTAGCTTGAATCGACTGGTACAGCTTGAATCGGTCGGTTTCGGCCGACCAATACGATCCGATCCAAATTGGCGTGAATTGGCCTGTTAACATCCTATTGTTTTCCCCAATTTGATGATAATTCTAATGTACTAAATATGCATATTGTAACGTTTATTTTTATTTTTATTTTATTCCATGTTGTTGTCATGAAGTTAGTGCATCCATAATTATTAGTTTATTATTTTATGATATGTTTGGTTTGATATTATTATTATTATTATTGTAAATTTATTGTTTCTAAAATAGCATGTGTTTTGTATTCTCTTTTTCTATTAATGCAATGTAACTTTTTCTGGGAATACTTTATAAGAAAATTGTTTATTCTTTTTTATTTTATTTTAAATTGAGTGTTTCTAAATTGATATTTGTTTTGTATTTCATTTTTCCATTGATACATTGTAACATTTCATTGGAAGACTTTATAAGAACAATCTTTATTTATTGAATAAAAATATTATACGTTTAATTTTTAAAAAAAAATGAGACAAAATATAAATAATTATGATATGGAGGATGTTGCTAAATTTAAATGTTGAATAAAATAAGATGAGAATAAAATAATAAAAATGAAATGTATAGCAATAAACATCATATTATTTTAGTTATGTTATGTAATAAAATAATATTATATTTTTATATACTATCTTTATAATGCAATAATATAACATTTAACAACCAATGAGAATAAAAAAGATAACAACATAAAATATAAAACTAAATCGTATCAAGCTGGATTACTTGTCAATTCCAATTTTAGCAAATTAACTGACTTCTAGTAGTCTAAAACTGATTTCTGTGATGCATTTGGTGGAGCTTTCAATACTGCATCAGTATGTTTTGATGGTCAACCTGTTACACTAAAATTAAAAAATATATATACCAAAAATTGAAGGAAAAAAAAAAAATATATATATATATATATAGAGAGAGAGAGAGAGAGAGAGAGAGAGAGAGAGAGAGAGAGAGAGAGAGAGAGAGGCTTTTGTGTGTGAAAAAAATAGAAATTATGCATGGAATAAGAGGGAGAATGAAAATTTTATAGTATGAGAATAAGAATAAGAAGAGTCAAAAATAAAGGAAGATAAAAAATAGAATAATATTAATATTGAGAGTAGTGGGGATATGAAAAGTTGAAATGAAATGAGAAAGGTTGAAGAAAGTTAAGGGAGAGAGTAGTGGGGATATGAAAAGTTAAAATGGAATTGAAAATTTAATAATAAATAAGAATAATTAAAAATAAGATAAATTAAATATGATATTTTGATTGTAATATAAAAGAGTTTTTAATTCACTTTAAATGTTAAAAAATTGTATAAAAAAATTGATAATGACATGACTGCTGACGTGGCTCAATGGGAGCATGACAACATTAAATGCTACGCTTCAGCTTTTAGTAATATATAGATATAGATTGGTCTTAAGCTTAGAAAGATAAGGTTGACAGCTAGTTTGAAATTTAGTCACTTTATTATGAATAGAAGTGAGAAAATAAGCCTACACGCCCTAAATATGGATAATATAAAGTAAAGGAGACTGAGTCCTTTGTAGCTAAAGCCGAAGGCAAAATCCTATACAAATAGTTGTCAGTTTAAGTAAAGAATCATTGCTGGTAATAGCCAAATTATGCTTCAAAATCATGATTAGTCTGGCATAGAAGCAGATCAGCACCAAAAATATTATCACTAAAAGAGAATAACCACTTCAAAATTATTTAGATATATCAAATCTTTTTGTTGCACTTGTATAGTACAATGAAAACACTAAAAACAAGAAAGGAATTACATAGGCAATGTTTTTGGACAATTTATTTTCACTCTCCTCCTTGAAAACCTAAGCAATGTCTTCAAGGAATGGATAATCAGTGTATCCAAGGACAGGGTCAGAGATGTAGAATGTGTCTCTGTTGTACTTGTTAAGAGGAGCATTAAGCTTAAATCTCTTAGGCAAATCTGGATTGGCTATAAAATGACGACCATAAACAACAAGATCTGCATGGTTTTCAGCAATAGCTTTGTTCCCATCTTCCCTGTCATAACCACCAGCAACAAAAAAGTTACCCTTAAAAGCCTTTCTCAATGGCACAAGACTATGGGGACTTTCACACTTTTCTCCGATTGTCTTCATTCTTGGCTCAACCATGTGGCAATAAAGAATACCATATTTGTTTAAGGATTCAACCATGTAAAGGCCCAATGTTTTTGGATTTGAGTCTCCAGATTCCATGTAGTCTGCAAAAGGAGATAGCCTTATTCCAACCCTGTCTGCTCCTATCTCATTAGAAACAGCTTCAACTATTTCCAGAGCAAACCGACAACGATTTTCGAGGGATCCACCATATTGATCCGTTCGATCATTTACTTGATCCTTCATAAACTGGTCAATTAGGTAACCATGCGCCCCATGGATCTCTACTCCATCAAAGCCTGTGTATAAGACAAATAATGACATTTTAATGAAGGAGCTGTGTAATAACAAAGGTAACCACTTCATTTTTCTTTCATAAAGTACAAAGTATACTCCTTCACTCCCTTGTACATTTGACCAATCAAATATCATTTATCTTATAAAAATACATGAAAAGAACTTACCAGCTTCAATAGCATTCCTTGCAGCAAGTCTAAAATCATTGACAATTTGAGGAATTTCCTCTATTCTTAGCCGCCTTGGAGGAGTGAAGCCTGCAATGTCAATTCCATTAGATCGAATTTGAGGGGTCAAAGGCCTGTCAGAGGAAGAAAGTGGGGTTTGACCATTTGGCAGAAAACCTGTAGATAACAATATAAAGAAAAATAAATATCCGAATAATTCAAATGAGCTTGATAAGAAATCATCAATCACTACTTAAAGAATTGGCTTAAAGAATTAGAAAAATGAGAGTTATGATCTGTTAAATTACTTAGAAAATGATCTTTCTTTTCTTCGCAAAGATTTTTTTTTCTTCGAAGAAAAACATTTATCTAAAGAAGTAATTGACAAGACCTTTATTGATTTGAAAAACCCAAGAAAAATAAAAATAAATAAGAGACAAAATTAATGCTTCTTTTGGATCAAGAAGGCATAATAGCTTCATTATGTGTTTCACATGATTGTATAAATATTCCACTCCAAAAAAGGAAATTTCATGATCTTATTCCATTTATAAAAAAAAAAAAAGGAGGAAGGCTCATGATCTTAGGGCGGTCTAACGCACCAAAAAGTGGTGGTTGAATGTTTGTGACTACCATAGATATAGGACTCAATAATGATTTTGACAACTGATTTAGAGCAAGTGGTGTCTGCATATCTAAAACAAAAGTACAAAGATTTTGAAAGACCAACCAACTAAAAGAACCATGCTTTTGAAAAAGTGGCATGCAACGATAATTATTAAACCAAACCAAACATTGACTCGGTTTATGAGTCAGGCCACTGGTTCAACTAGTGGGTCACCGGTCGAACCACGGGTCAAATAATTTTTTTTTAAATAAATAAATATATGTAAAAGTTTTTAAAATCATAACATTAATATGTAAATTAAACACAAAAAAAAAAAAAAAAAGGCATATGCCTAAAATAAACTTGCCATTATAATTAAAAATTAAGGTTCCCCAAGTAATGACATTAGAAATTTTATAAATTCACAAGCAAAATAAATGGATGTCATCATTTTGCAATAAAGTTTTTGCTAAATCAAATCTTGCTTCATGTCTTAAAATTTGGGATATTAGGGGGGGTGGGGAAGCAAATCTCAAATGATGTAAACAAAAGAAGAGAGAAAAAAAAATGTTAAAGACTTAAATGCAAACAACGCAAACAAAAGAAGAGAAAAGAGAAGAGAAAAGAAGGTTTGAGAAATAAACTATGTGACATATACTGATATACTCATACCTATGTGTTAAGTGCTTACGTGAAACTGAAAAGTGATATGTTATAAAATTATCATATTATCATACATTAAATAGAAAAGAAGTGAGAGAACAATACATTTGTTTCTTCTTTAGGTTTTCTCCTATTTAAATTACCATATTATCATAGATTAAACATACTCATACCTATGTGTTAAGTGCTTACGTGAAACTGAAAAGTGATATGTTATAAAATTATCATATTATCATACATTAAATAGAAAAGAAGTGAGAGAACAATACATTTGTTTCTTCTTTAGGTTTTCTCTTATTTAAATTACCATATTATCATAGATTAAACAGTAAAGAAGTTAATGGGGAGGGCCCATTAATGTAATTTTACACAATTCACAAACCCAACTGGGTTATTAAAATCTAGCTGGGTCACACAATTTGCTTAAAACCCGTTGGGTTTTACTAGTTTTGATCGGGTCTTATACACATCTAATCCAATTGATGACCTGGACCAATCTATGTGCTAGGTCACTAGGCTACCAGTTCGACTGGCTGGATTTAATAACACTGCATGCAACCACCCACTCTTGCCTTTTCTACTGAAATAACTACTGGTCTATTTGGATTAAGAGAGAAAGAGGGGGAGTTGAGGCCTGGCCCAAAATTAGCCTATTTTCAACTAATTGTATCCTACTCCCCTCCACTCTCCCTCTTTCTCCCCTCAATCCAAATGGACCCTAAATAACATTCTATTCAATGGTGATATAAAACAACCTTTTTAGCCAAAGTGAAAACACCATTAGCTTTTTGTCAAAGCAACTACTATAATTCGATTTTGTTAAAGCAGTGGGTTTCACCTAATACGTATATATTAGATGCTAAAAAAAATGAAATTAACATATTAGACTTATAATACAAGATGCCCCTTCCACCCTTCCACTGAGGCAATGATCATCATGAAAGCCCCCTTGTAATAAAAAAAATTCATTTATAGTAGAGTAGGAAATGCAAAAAATAACACCACTACATTGATAGATCAATAATTTTTCAAAATAATTATATTATTGCATAAATTTCCTTTACTCCCTATATCCAACAATGACCATCACTTTTGCTAATTTTACTCTTTAAAATGAGAGTGAAGCCAATTAATGCTCTTCCTCAAAAAGTATTTTTTTTTTTTCAAATGTGACAGTCATTATGCATTGCAAGGAATAGCATTCTACAGCACCAACGCATGGTTATTTTAGCAATCAATCAAAACTTCCATCCAATTTGATCTTTATCAAATAGGATCACATGTAGTACTCCCTTCAGGATCAACAGAACTCAATAGTTAAGTAAACACAATATGGTATAGAAAACCCAAATCTACTCAATTCATGAATCATTTACCATAAAGTCTTTGTAATTTAGCATATTACAAAACATTCAACTCTCTCCATCCGTTACAAAAGTTCAATTGTCTACAAGCAATATTAGAAGAGAAGATATAAAGGTGGTCTTAGTCAAAGGAAAACCTTGATTTGAAACCCTCCCCACATGCCAAATTTGACAAAAGAAAACTCCTCCTTTGGCATGAACAGCATCTACGATGGGTTTCCAGGCTTCAACTTGCTCTTTTGTCCATATACCAGGTGTGTCTGGATACCTTTACAATAGCAAAGAAACCTAATAAGTCATAAAAATTTTCGAGGCAAGAAAGGGAACTCTCAAAATGGAGATTGTCTTTCAGTAGGAAACATGGTAAGAAATTAATTACCCTTGAGCAGTGTCAGAAACTCCAGTGGCTTCAGCTATTAGTAGACCACCTTTGGTGGTTCTCTGAGAATAATATAAGATAGCATGTGGCTGAGGAACATTGCCATAAGATCTCTTTCTGGTCAATGGTGCCAAAACAACTCTGAAAATACAAATTAAATGATAAATTGAGTAAATCAAGTAAGAAATCTTTCAAACTGAAGAAAGTAGTACCCTATAAGAATCAAATATATATTGACTGTAGCAAGTCGGGAAGAATAATACGATTAAGCACCTTTCTCTATATAATAGATACTAAAAAATAAAATAAAAAAGGCAAGTAACAAATGAAACCAAATCAAACAATAAATTTTTGAATGATTATGGCAGAGATAAGGTTTGAGAAGCTAACGAAAAACACAAAATCAGAAAAACTCTGCAAATAATATAATGCTTTTCCTTGTGAGTAAACAAATAAATACCTAAATGAGAAAGAGTGACAGAGACAGAATGCTTGACTTGATCTACAACTTATTTTTTTCCTTTAGAGTTTGTTCATCCTTAAAGTACAACCATATTGTCAAGTATTAAAGACATATTTCACAAAATGCAGTACTGGAGTGGGGTAGGAGAACCTCAAAGATCCTATAGGTCCTTTAACTATGAAAATGTCTGTATCATTTATTGCTAATTTGCCATGCACTTGAAATTTGAAAATACTTAGTTTCAAGTTCAGGGCCTACGTTGTTTTTAATTCGTGTTAACTCTCTTTTCAACCTATGTTTATGTCATAAGCTTACCTTTTTCCAAGACCTACAAAGCTGCAGCAAAGAGCACTAAGTTTTTTTTTTTTGGTTGAGAAAAAAAAGAGTGGCACTTAGTTTATGGCTTGTGCAATACATGCATGACCATGTTTTACTTTAAGAAAATATCAGAAAAGATAAGTAAGAAACAAAACAAAGCATGTAAAAACTTGGAACAATTAATTTGCTGAATTTTTATGCCCAGAATAGGGTGAATTAGTTCTGTTAATCACATGTAGTTTCAAGATCATCAAATGATAACATACAGTATTTGAAGAATGACTTGGGTACTATGGCAGGATATAGATGAGGGAGCCAAACTGGATTGCTTTTCATCATACAGAATGTGTAGTCATAGGTATCAACATTAACACTGATAAACTGAAGGGTCTCATCTCCCCTCCCCAGCCCGAAAAAAGTCAGACCAAAATTGTTGAGTAATGATTTCATAACTATAGATTGATATCTTATATAATCAAAGCAACTGTAAATAAATGTCAGCACGCTCATGATGAAGCTACAAATACATACATTACTTAGAGGTTCATCAATCTTAACGGTATCAAAAATTAGCAAAGTCTCACACTTTTAGCAGATTAATATAGAGAATTCTTGAAAAAAATGTGTCATTTCTTGGTTAAACACAAAACAAACACAGATGTGAACTGACAAGAAAATGCTCAAAAGGGCAAGAGTGCTAACTAGCATAAGGTCCTCTAAAAATTTTAGCATTTGACATATCAAAAAGTTACTTTATCTATTTTAACATATTATTTTACAATACACTTTACATCACATCTTCTATTTTAAGATTACATCACATTAAAATAATTTAAACAAACCTCATATGTATTAAAAAATTAACAAAACAAATATATTTTATTGTGGCCCCCATGTGACAAAGAGAGAGAGGTAGAGAGAGAAAGGGAGAGAGGACTTGGGATGTGACATGGGAGAGAGAAATTGAAGTAAAAAAAAAAAAAAACCAAAATATGTTTAGCACATATAAGATTTTATGCCCTTACGGTTCTAAATATGAAATTATATTGTTCATTAATGCTAAATTTTTTAACATTTAGAATATCTGATATGGGAGGTTTTTTGGTGTGCCAAATGCGAAATTTTTGGCATTTGGCACGTCTAATGCTAGTGCTCTAAATAATCAACTGATAAAGTTTAGCTATAAAATTAGTTATAGCTTAAGGCTATAATCTTACTCAATATCTTCTTATTAGAGGTGAATTTTGAGAATTCTACCATTGAATTGTATCTTCTTCTTATATCCTCAATGTTTGCAAAATTTCTGGAAAATTAAAGATCAATGGCTATGTCATCAATAAATTGTTTAAATTGCTAGCTTTTATAGTTTAAAATTATGGATAAAATATAAGCTTATAGATCATATAATATATAATATCCAATTGACACAAAATTTGACATGTGTATTAAGAGTGTAAAGAACATACAATTCAACGGTTAGATTTTCAAAATATGTAATAATGCTTATTTTATTGAGTAATTACAACTAATTTTATAATTAAACTTTGTCCATAATCAACTACAATTTCTTGAAAGTTGAAACCTTTGTAAACAAAACAATTCATCATCCCAATTGGGATATGTCACAATCACAAAAAATCAAAACCCATCACACATATTAACAATTCAGATAATACTAAACAACAAAAACAAAAACAAAAAAGAAAGAACTTTGCGAGGTGTATTGGTATACCTATGGGAAAGGTTGAACTTGCCCAGTTTGTAAGGAGTAAGAAGAGGAATGGTGGGAGCTTTAGCAGCCATTTTCAATGATTCTATTCTATTCTTTCCTGTTGAATGCTAGTACTCTGCTAGTTTGCTTCTGTTCCTGATTTCAGACAAAAGTGCGAATGAAATGCTTGTTACACAAATGGGTATTTATAGATTTGTGTCCCAAAAAAAAACAAAGTCTCACAATAAGCTAGCAGGATGGTTCCAATTGGACAATGATGTTTGCTTTAAAATGGTATTCATAATGATGTCTGTGCTGACGTTTGGAAATACCATACATTGAACCCTCAAAAAATGTTTGGCCACCAATGTTGACCATGACCCTATTAACCATGTGTTCTGCTTCTATGAATAGCACCACTTTACGTCGGTAACAAATTTCATAATTTTATTAAAATAAAATTTTGAGAATACAGATTGTGTTTTAGATTTTAGTATATTATTTTTACATCATATCACCACTAATTTTATTTTTTATTTCAAGAAAAAAATCATTTTTATTATTTATTACTCATAATTTTATTATGAAAATATTGTTAAATTTGTTGTGTCATAAGTTGTTTTACTTAAAAAAGAGCAATCTTTGAGACATAAAATAGTTCACAATTTTTTTATATCTTCTTAAGGCAGTAAATTAGTATGTACATCCAAAAAAAAATTATAAATAGTTTTCTTAATATGAACTACATATTTTTAATTTTGAAAGAAAATTGGAATTTGCCAACTTTTTTGAGGAAAAAAAATTTTATTTTTGGAAGGGAGGGACAAAGCCACCTAAGGGGGCCATGGATCCTCTAGATTTTTATTTTTAAAATTAAGAGTATATATGTTTTATGAGATTTCTAGAATTTGGGCCAAAGAAAATTATTTTTAGCCCCGGTAATATAATTTTAGTCCCCTTTAAATAAAAAATAATAATAATTCAGACGATGGCGATAACCACAAGAACAACATAATTAGTTCAAATAACAACAAATCATCTAGTCCATACAACAACAAAAATTATCCCAATCAACCAGAACATCACTTTAAAAATCATTATTTATCAAATATGATCAATAAATCTTAGATCTATTAATTATTTTTTTTATAAAAAATCCCTAAATTTATACAAATACCAATCGAATAAAGAGAGAATATTTCCTAGACATTGTCAATTGACTAATAAACATAGACACAATTAATTAATATCAAAATGAGAACTTATAAATTTATAATTAGCTCAACTGGTAAAGTCTATTTTGGTCTCAGGACCAGACGTCATAGGTTGATAAATTTATAATTAGTGATTGTTGGTGGATGGGTTGGAATCCTTATTTTTTAACTTACTACCTTAATACTTTAGTTTATTTTATCTATTTTGTCTTATCTATTTTATTGGGCGGTCCACTATTTTTGTGAGTCAAATTTGTGATCTATGGTGGATATTTGGGTACTAGCATAGAAAGGGGATAGAATATAGTAAGTTAACACTTGTTTGAAAGATAATTGCAACCTAGCATCTTGATTTTTAGAAACTTGAGTTCCATATAAAACTCAAGGCTTAAAGACTCGCTTCCTACTTGCTGAGTTGGACACTATTATGCACTATTATGCCACATAGATCTCGAGTCTTAAAGACTCGAGTTCTACAAAGCAAAGACTCAATTTTCTTCTGGAAATGCCATTGATAATGAATAAATGGGAGTAATGATAAAAGATAGGAGAACTGCCAAATGTTTGTGATTAAATATAGAAGGAGAGGGACTGTGTTTTACTATTGACCTCAGTGCGAGACAGTGAGAGAGCTGAGTGAGAGGTCGCCGATGAGAGGAGACGAGAGTTTTTTGCCGCCAATGAGATGCGGTTGTCTCCGCCCATGGGTTTGAGGTTTGTATGTTTGGGTGTGAAGGAGAGTGAGAGTGTTCTGGAGTTTGGACGCTTAAGTGGTTGAAATATGATCACAAATCGAGTATTAGAAACTTGATTTCAACATGGCTCCATGTGGAAAAAAGTCCATGTCAGATGTTTGTAACTCAGGATCTCAAGTATTAGAAACTCGATTTCTACCCGGAACTTGAGTTTTAAAAACTCAAGATGCTACTTTTCCACTTTGTTTTGAAACTAGGCAACTAACAAAATTCTTAGCAATCTAATGTTAAATGAAACAAAAAAAAAAAAAAAATCGTTATCCATGTCTCTGTGTTTTGAGCACTTTGGCATTGTTAGGCTTACTAAATATAATTCCTCACTTGTTTATTTATTTAATTATTATTATTTTAGTTTGGCATTTTTCCTTTCTCAAAAAAATAAAAAATAAAAGTTTGGAATTCTTTCCATCAAATTCCCCATATTTGATAGAGTAATAGTGGCTTTAGAAGACCAAACTTGCGTTTTCAATTTGAAAATTTCTATGGACAAACTCAAATCCATATTTTGTAACTTAGCCATTATCAAATTTTTTTATGGAATCCTGGTTGAAATCACACACACACACACAAAGGAGATATATGCGAATGTGGACACATAAAATTTGGCTAGATGCTAAGTTCATGTTCATAGTAAATGGATGTTTCTGTGCTATGCATCTAGGAACGTTCAAAATTTTTATCATGTACTTCTATGCATAGAAAATTCAACTAATTATAAGTCCTTACTGCTAACAGTAAGTTTCTATATGTTATCTTTGAGGTGAGACTCCCCAGAGGCCTCAGGAGACTTAAGAATTTTCAATTCTTCCTCTATCTCCTATCTGATCTTCTCTTACTTATTCTTAATTTTTGCACTACTGTGCAAACTTGTCATCTGTATGTTTGTCCTTTCTCCCATACTCATCCTTGAGGTGCTACAGCTTTGTACAAAAATTCTAAACCTAACTCTATGCAACTTTCAATCTTAAGATTGGATGCAATTGAAAAATATCATAGGTTTGCTTTGGATTTATTATTTATCTAGACCTGCTCCCAGTATCCTGAAGAACCTGAACCCATTAGAATTCAGAGCAATTGCTTCCCTAATTCACATTAGTGAACTTTTGTAGTTTAGTCTACTTTAACTTGATTAGTGCTGTTGAGTTTGTCCCTCTGGTTCAAGATGGACGATATATGTTAGCAGAATAGGGATGAGTACAGAATGGTTTGTCAGAGATTTTGATATATTGGTTCCTGAAGATGTTGCTAGCTCTGGGGTTAGTTTTGATTGATCTTTGCACAGTATATTCACGTTTTCATTTAGTAAAGAGTAAGTAAATAGAGTAAGTAGAACCCATTACAGTTCTACTTAAACCACGTTATCATGTCAGCAACAGATTCAACACACATACCAGTGATAAGTCTTATGTATAAACATTAGAGCTAATCTCATGATGCCAATTGTTAATCATAAATTAACTTTTCCTAGATTCTTCTTGGTTGCCAAGAAACTAAGGAAATGCTATTTGCTAATCATGTGTATGTGTATAATTCCATTTGTAGACTCCACTTGTGATTGTGCTTAATGTCACATATTTTATACACAATCGGTCTCAAGCTTAGAAAGATAAGGTTGACAACTAGATTGGAATTTAGTCACAAGTAATTGAGTAGCCACTTATAATGGTTCGATGCAGTCCTTATTTATGCCAAAAAGTAAAGGAGACTGAGTCCTTTGTAACTAAAGCTGAAGCTAAAATCCTATACGCATAGTTGTCAAGTTAAGCAAAGAATCATTGCTTGTAATGGACAAATTATGCTTCAAAATCATGATTAGTCTAGCACATAAGCAAATCAACACCAACAATACTATCACTAGAAGAGAATAACCACTTCAAAATTATTTAGATCTATCAAATCTTTTTGTTGCACTTACACAATACAATGAAAACGCTAAAAACAAGAAAGGAATTACATATGGCAATGTTTTTGGACAATTTATTTTCACTCTTCTCCTTGAAAACCTAAGCAATGTCTTCAAGGAATGGATAATCAGTGTATCCAAGGACAGGGTCAGAGATGTAGAATGTGTCTCTGTTGTACTTGTTGAGAGAAGCATTGAGCTTAAATCTCTTAGGCAAATCTGGATTAGCTAAAAACAGACGACCATAAACAACAAGATCTGCACGGTTTTCAACAATAGCTTTGTTCCCATCTTCCCTGTCATAACCCCCAGCAACAAAAAAGCTACCCTTAAAAGCCTTTCTCATTGGCACAAGACTATGGGGACTTTCACTCTTTTCTCCAACTGTCTTCATTCTTGGCTCAACCATGTGGCAATAAAGAATCTCATATTTGTTTAAGGATTCAGCCATGTAAAGCCCCAAAGCTTCTGGATTTGAGTCTCCGGATTGCATGTAGTCTGCAAAAGGAGATAGCCTTATTCCAACCCTGTCTGCTCCTATCTCATTAGAAACAGCTTCAACTATTTCCAAAGCAAACCGACAGCGATTTTCGAGGGATCCACCATATTGATCCGTTCGATCATTCACTTGATCCTTCATAAACTGGTCAATTAGGTAACCATGCGCCCCATGGATCTCTACTCCATCAAAGCCTGTGTATAAGAAAAATAATGACATTTTAATGAAGGGAATATGTAATAACAAAGGTAACCATGAGCCCCATTGTTCTTTCAGTTTTCTTTCATCAAGTACAAAGTACATTCCTTCACTCCCTTGTACATTTGACCAATCAAATATCTTTTATATTATATAAACACATGAAAAGAACTTACCAGCTTCAATAGCATTCCTTGCAGCAAGCCTAAAATCATTGACAATTTGAGGAATTTCCTCTATCCTTAGCCGCCTTGGAGGAGTGAAGTCTGCAACGTCAATTCCATTAGCTCGAATTTGAGGGGTCAAAGGCCTGTCAGAGGAAGAAATTGGGGCTTGACCATTTGGCTGAAAACCTGTAGACATCAATATAAAGAAAAATAAATATCCAAGTAATTCAAATGAGTTTGATAAGACATCATCAATCACCACTTGAAGAATTAGAAAAAA
>NW_027069469.1:2297699-2474464 GCF_002906115.3 Quercus suber | reverse complement strand
AAAAAAAAAAAAAAAAAAAAAAAAAAAAAAAAAAAAAAAAAAAAAAATTCTTTGCAGGGTGTGTTGGCACACCTATGGGAAAGGTTGAACTTGCCCAGTTTGTAAGGAGTAAGAAGAGGAATGGTGACAGCTTCAGCAGCCATTTACAATGATTCTATTCTATTCTTTCCTGTTGAATGCTTGTACTTTGCTTCTGTTCCTGATTTCAGACAAAAGTGGGAATGAAATGCTTGTTACACAAATGGGTATTTAAAGAAATGAAAAAGCATTAAAGATTTGTGTCAAAAAAGCAGGATGGTTCCAATTCCAACTGTTACTGTACAACGAAGTTTGCTTTAAAAAGGTGTTCACAACTTTTTTCACAGTGCCTGATGTCTGTGGTGACGTTTGGAAATACGTGGCTGTGGATGGGAATGGGGACCATTGCCCTATTATTTATTAACCATGTGTTCTGTTCTATGAATAACACGTCCACAATCAATTTCATAATCTTTTTAAAATAAATTTTTTGAGAATATAGATTGTGTTTAGATTTTAGTATATTAGTTTTATGCTATGCTCGTTTTTATTTTTTATTTAGTAAAATAATGTTTAAAAAGGAGATAGAGGTAATGTCCTAATTTTTAGAATTTTTCACCATATGAGAATTGATAAAAGTTTTTATTTATTTATTTTTTATTTTTTTACTTTTATTAATTCTCATATAGTAAATTACTCTTATAGTATATAAGAAAGTACAGAGAACCAAGAATGGGAAAATAGGAAGCTTAAATCAGAGAGAGAAAAGGAGAGAGACTTCGAATCAAGAAGTTTTGTGTATTTCCTCAACTGAATGAATCTGTACATTGATCTGAGACTAAATACAGAAAGCAGAGCAACAAAAATATCCCACATTATACGGAATTAGTTACTGCACGTGTTCTGGTTAGTTAAGTCACGTGTGAACAAATCTCACTAAACTACAAGTCACTAAACTACAACATATAGTTAAATTACAATCAAAACTACAGAACCAAGCTGTCGTTTATCTTTACATTTACATTACTGGACTTCTTCCTTCTTCTACTTCATTTCTTCTCTTGCTTTCTGAACTAAATCACAGTTTTGATATAGTAAAAAAAAAAATTGAACGCCTAAAATTTATAAACCTTTTTAAAAATAGTAAATTACTCTTTTAACTTGTTTGTATTTTTAAATTTAAAATTATTTAACTAAAAAATAGGGGTATTTTAGAGAATTTAATAATTTATGTAAGGATATTTTAGTACGCAAAATGATGTAACTCAAACAAAAAATTATGTTATTAATAGTGTAGATGAGATCACTATTAATTTTACTTTTTACTTAAAGAAAAAAAAATTATTATATATTATTCATAACTATGACCTCAAAAATTATGAAAATATTGTTAAATTTGTCATGTCATCAATTGTTCTACTTAAAAAAGAGCAATCTTTGAGACATAAAATAGTTCACAATTTTTTTTTTTATAGCTTCTTAAGGAGGTAAATTAGTGTGCAGCAAAAAAAAAATATAAATATTTTTCTTAATATGAACAACATATTTTTTATTTTGAAAGAAAATTGGAATTTGCCAACTTTTTTTAAGGAAAAAAAATTTTATTTTTGGAAGGTAGGGACAGAGCCACCCAAGGGGGCCATGGCCCCTCTAGATTTTTATTTTTAAAATTACGAATATGTATGTTTTATGAGATTTTTAGAATTTGGGCCAAAGAAAATTATTTTTAGCCTTCATAATATAACTTTTTTCACCTTTGAATAGTAAGAAAAATATTCTAAACGACAGTAGTGACTATGAGAACAACATAATTAGTTCAAATAACAACAAAACATCTAGCCTATACAACAACAAAAATTGGCCCAATCAACCAAAACATCACTTTAAAAATCATTATTTATCAAATCTGATCAATAAATCTTAGATCTATTAATTATTTTTTATAAAAAAAAAAATAAAAAAAAATAAAAACCCTAAATTTATACAATACCAATCGAATAAAAAGAGAATATTTCCTAGACATTGTCAAATGACTAATACACAAATACAATTAATTAATATCATAATAATAACTTATAAATTTATAATTAGTGATTGTTAGTGGATGGGTTGGAATCATTATTTTTTAACTTGCTACCTTAGTACTTAAGTTTATTTGATCTATTTTGTCTTATCTATTTTAATTTATTGGGCGGTCCACTATTTATTGGAATCATTATTTGTTAGTTTTGGCTTTTTTTTTTCCATCCGATTCTCAATATTGGATAGAGTAATTGTGGTTTTAGAAGACCACACTTGCCTTTTCAATTTGAAAATTTCTATGCACAAACTCAAATCCATATTTGATTGATTTCACATGCTTGGGAGTGTCATCTTGTGGTACATAAATTTTTTTATTATTATATATTTTTCATCAACTACTAGCAGCTAGAGGAGGTATATCACGTTTCGGATACATGAGTCCTCCCACTCATATGAGGGTCCACTCTCATGTGATGGAGAGTATCTAAAACATGATGTACTTTCTCCCGCAATTGACCTATACATAAGTGTGAAATCAACCTTCATGTGAGGGGGAGTACTCATGTATCGAAACATGATGTATTTTCTCCTGCAATTGGCTCGAAACCAATTGGCAAATTGATAACCAAACATTTTATTTTTACCCTTGTTTGAGGCAACTGATTTTTATTTTTATCAAGTAAGAGTCTGTTTAGATACTGCTTATTTTGCTAATAATTGAAAACTGAAAATACTATAATAAAATAATTTTAAAACATAAACAGTAGCCATGGGTCTCAGTTTTAAAACACTGTTGTGGGCCTTTATTTGTTAGCTGAACAGTAGCCGTGAGTCCCACTTTTAAAACACTATAGTAAGTCTTCATTTTAAAATGTAAACAGTAACCGTGAGTCTCAATTTTAAAACGCAAAATGCATTAAACGTGCTTTCCAGGGGCACGCTAAGTCCATAAGCACTCTCTTTCGTTTGTGTCATGGTGGGTCAGGTGGGGCTGAAGCTGAATATACGTGACAGTATGTCCCTAGCCGACCTTTTTAATTTTGGTCAAGAATTGAAACTCATGAAGTATTATCACTTATAAGAACGACCAAAAAAAAAACCTCATTATTTTGTATATACAGTGGACTCCAATGATGTGGATGGATCACCTGTTTTCTTACGATATGAATTTAGATGAAAGGCTGTCTAAATTCAGATTAGACAGGAAATACTATAGAAAAGAGCTTTTTGTTCTTGACCAAGAAAAAACCGATGGATGGTCAAAGAATAAAAAATTTATATATATATATATATATATATATAACCCAAGTCTTGACTTTTTGTTGACCATATCTAGAGCTTACCACATCATTATCATTTTTTTTTAAATAAAATTATTTTTGTTTAATCCAAACTTAACAAGGAGTGAAACTTTATCTCTTTAACAAGCCCAACTCAAACTCATCATTATTATTTTTTTTTAAACAAAATTATTTTTATTTAGTCTAAACTTAACAATGAGTAAAATTTTATCTCTCTAACAAGTCCAACTTAAACTCAAACTAAGAAACTACAATTTATTTGCACCAATATTACATAAAATAAACTTGGCAAACTATGATGGCAACCTTCATGATAAATCATCAGCCTACCAGCGGTGAAAGCAGATAAATTTCAATATAACAAGCATTGGATTTCAAATAATGACGATGTGGTGAGTGAGGCCTTTCCAATAGTAACAAAAATTTAAAAGATAAATATAAATAACTCTTTACGTACCTACAACTTAATTTAATTTGAAAATTATAAGCGTTTCTTTGGATACCGCTTATTTTGCTAAAATTGAAAATTTATTGTTGAAAGTACTGTAAATAAAGGTAAAAGTTACTTGAAATAGTACAGTGGTGCCTATGAATAATAGCAAAAATAAGTTGAATAGTAAAATAATTTATAATTTTAATCCACATCTAAACACACTAAGTATCACATTTTATTTTGGTGGAATTATGATACCTCAACTCATTTAATATTTATGGAATTGGCAATCCTTTTACGTAGAAGATTTAGAATTATAGACAAGCAAGATTTGTCCAACAAATTAGTTTATTTATTTTATTTTTTGTTATTTTGAAGAAAAAGATGATTTGTCCAACAAATTAGTTAACTTTGTAGCCTTTACAAGTTTACATCTCTATGTCACCAATTCAGTACATGTGGCAATAATTTAAGCTTAAGTCATTGATAGAGATCTCTGTCTAAACTAGTAGGAAATTAGCCAATTTCTTGTGATCTCAGTCGTTCCAATAGTGGAATTCACCCAAATGAGGCCCCTTATATTTTTTCCTTAAAAAAAAAAAATTGAACAAGCTATATATTTAAAGGATAAAAGACACATTTAGGTATTAATTAATTGGGGTCATTCTACATAGGCAGAATGAGCATATCATTTTTTAAGTGACTTCATTCTTCTCAGTTTTGCTTGGTAAAAAAGAAAAAGAAAAAAGAAGAAAAATGGAGAGCTCTGACATGAAAGACTATGGCCTTCAATCTCTTGATTCCCTATCATGTGGTTTGGGTGGATACATTACCAAATTCTATATCCCAATGAGAAAATAAAATTCTATATCTTTACTTCACCTCGAAAGTATGTTAATTACTTGGACATAAAGCTTATATACGATATATTAAAAGGAGGTATGACTTTCATTATTTCAACATAGGCTACTGCTCAATATTTTTTAGCATGGGCCACATGCTGATAAGGTTTGTTTAAAGTTTAGACCCATTAAAATTTAAACTTATTGCTTTATGGGTTCGTGTACTTTTTTCTTTTTCTTATATTTCTCTTTCAAATAGTCATATATTTTTTAAATTGTTTCAATAACTTATTCTTTAATTATATCTCTTTTGGCATTTTGGAAGTTTTAACATCTGAATTTGGGGAAATTATTAGGTGATCCAGGACTACAAGGTTAGCTTGCTAACCTTGTAGTCCCAGCCAATATAAAAGAAACGCATCATTAAAAATAACTAATATCAGCTTACTTGCCATGTCACTGAAAACAATACACACTTTAACTTCCGTTAATCCAAAAACGTTAACCCTCTATTGAAATTCAAATTTTGATATGGAAATTGGGCGAGTTCAGTGAAGGTAAAAACTGAAAAAACAAAAAGCTTTTCATTTTCAATCTTCATTTTTGGAGCTCTCTCTCTCTCTCTCTCTCTCTCTCTCTCTCTCTCTCTCTCTGTGTTCATCACACACCACTTTTGGCTACCACTTCCTTCATCTCAATGTTGGCAACATTTCTGCACTTGTAAGGTACTAATTTTGTTCTTTTTTGTGGTAAGAAACTGCTTGCTGAAATGCTTCATAGAGATTCATTTTTCGAAACTTCTTGCTGTTGTGGCCATTGTTTCTTATTATTAGGGTTGTGGGTTTATGTTAGGTGTGTTTGGATACCGCTTATTTTGCTGAAACTGAAAAATTATTGTAAAAGTACTTAGATAAAAGTAAAAGGTAAAAGTTAGTTGAAATAATACAGTGGGGTCATGAATAGTGCCAAAAAGTAGTGGAGCTTATGAATAGTAGCAAAAATAAGCTAATGGTGAAATAATTTTCATTTATAATCCCAATCCAAACGCACACTTAGTGTGGTGCTGAAATCTATTTTTCTTTTGGATTTATTGGTTAGGATTTGATATGAACAACAGTTATAATGATACGAGATACTTGCACTAACGAACAAAGAATAGAGGCCTAGTACTTTGCAACAATACTAAATCTAGTGTTCGAAAAAAAAAAAAAAAAGCAGTTATTTGTTCATTAGTTAGGTGTATCTCATTTTCACCTTTTTAAGTCTTTATATATATATATATATATATATAGGAAGTTTGAAGTGGGTCATTTCTATAGAATCATATTTTGTATTTTTGTCTTGCATTTTAGTTCATTTTTATATATTAAAAATGAACAAAGTTGTACTTAATATTTGATTTTGATAGAAGCTAAAAAGAGAATTTTGAAGTTGATCTTTGTCCATATAAAGGAGTTATTTAGCATTGACCTGTAATTCAATAGGCAATTGTCCCCTTGTTATTCACATTATTACTAAATGTCCCACAATTTTTTCAGTGGCATAGAAAATTGCTTGTTGAAAGGCTTCATAGAGTTTTGGTTTGTCTAAACTTGTGGCTTTGTATTCATGTTAACACTAAAATAAGTTAATTAAATTTCTTGTCCTATATCAAGTCAAATAATTTTACATTATTTCACTTTTCTTTTGTCATTTCGGTTTGATTTGTGATTTTGATAGCACTCTACTTTTAATTTGATGTATGAGGCTTCAGCATGTACGCAGCGTGGATGTGCAAGGCTTCAACAAGCTAAGAATGATGATGAGGATTAACATCATCAATTTAGCATGGATGGCGTGAATATCCCGCAACAGAAATAGAAGATGCAAATGACTAGCAACATGGATAAAAGTATGAGTAATGAGTGGAGTGGTTCCTTTATCCAAGGGAGTTGTTAGTAGTTGATTAGAGTTAGAATTCAGCCAATAAATTCCTAGTTTTTAGGTAGAGCTATCAGATTGAGATATTTTCAATTGTCTTATTATTGTAATTCGGTTGATAATCAACTTCATAACAAACACTGTGCTTGTTAAAAACTTTATAAGTGCTTGTGGAGTGTGGGAGGCAAGGGCTGGAGTTCAAATCTCCTGAAGAGAACTTCACACACATATATACTTAGATTAAGTTAGAGTAGAATTTCTATCATGTATCAAAAAAAAAAAAAAAAGAGAGATTTGAATAATAAAGTAGACATATATTAATTCTAGAAATTCTCCTCTTGTTGGTTGTAGCTAGAAGCTTTGGGGGTAGCTAAAATTTGTTTAGGGTTTGATGTAGACATTATATTGTGTTTGGTCTATGTATATCCTGTTGGTTCTTTTGTGTTTGATATTATTTTGGCTAAATGACACTTAAATAAATCACATTTGTGAATTATGTTATTTATTTGGATTATTTTACAATCTATTTGAAGAAAACCCATTTATTTTTGCCTTTATTATGCAAATTTATTTTACAAGTCATTGGAAATCTGTTTTGAGTGTTCAATAAATCTTTTAACACTAAAGTATCATAAATTTTCTCAAGAGCAGTCTAGTATGAAAGTGATAATTGGCCTTAATTTTACTTGTGAAGATAAATACTCCATGCCAATAACAAAACACTCTTTTGCTTGAATTTGGATATGCCTGTCAAGTGTCTTGTTGAAACAATGGCAAAACTAAATAGCAATTTTGTTTACAAATTTAAAAATAATTTTTAAAAAAGTTCCACCAAATGTACCATTGCTTGATGAATTGCCCCTAATGTAGCTATGGTGTTTAACTACTTATACATATTATATGACATTGTGACTCCACATGCAGTTGGCCATCTTCATCTAGTGTAAAGGAATAAAGGCCTGTAGCACACTAACATCAAGTCCTGTCCATATACTTAATTGAGAAGAGTTGTTAAGTTAAGCTCTTGGTGAACCAGAATTTTAGAAGTTGAGAAGATGAAATGGTTACTTCAAGGGTAACCAACATCCTGAATTGAGAGAGAAAGAGATAAGAACAGTTTGGTTAATATTCTGGATGCTTCTCATTATGTTGCTTATTAGTTTATATACAAGAGTTCCTTAATCCTTTTCCTGCAAAAACTAACTGAAAACCTCAACTAACATATTAGTAACTAACATACCAACAATTCTACTAAGGGTGTGTTTGGATACTGCTTATTTTGCTGAAACTAAAAAATTATTACTGAAAAAACTGTAGATAAAGGTAAAAATTAGTTGAAATAGTACAGTGAGACCCATAAATAATGCCAAAAAGTGTAGTGAGGCTTATGAATAGTAACAAAAATAAACTAAATAGTGAAATAATTTTAATTTTTAATCCTAACTTAAACGCACCAAACATACAATGCAATACACCAATCTTTCAGTACACCATTAAACTAGACTCCTAACATTACCCCCTCCACTAAAACATTTTGCCCACAAGATGTGGAAATTGCTATTGAAGAGCAAAGAAGTCCTCCCAACTAGCATCATCAGAGGAGCCCCCTTGCCACTAAATCAAAAGCTGAGTATTGGTTCTATTGCGTAGCTGGCATGATCTAGTCAGCAGAACAACCACGAGTTCAGAGGCAAGGATGCCTTGAGAATTGACAGAAGGCAAAAGTGAAAGAGGCACTGTCTTGTGTCCTAATTTAGCTTTCAAACAAGAGACATGGAACACGGTGAATAGAGAAGGTTAAAGGCCTACTACAAACGGATGATTGAAAGAATTCAACAAATTTTGTTGTTTTACATATTCTCTGTTTTTTTTTTTTTTTTTCTAAATATTGATCTGACTGATACTAAACCCGAAAAAAAAAGTGCATGAAGTTAAGATACTTTAACAGCAGCCCACACAAGCAAATAATAAACAACACAATAGAATAAAAAATCCAACTTACCACTCTTGCATAATGAACAATGGTTCACACAAAAGCATTATAGGGAACATAATTTTGTAATTTAATGCCATAGAGGACATAAATAACTAGCCCATTGTTCTTTTTCTTTTTCTTTAAAAAAAAATAGTATAAGAACTAATTTCTTTGCAAGAACAGAAACACAGTAAAAATTTAAACTTTTGGCCTTCCAATAAGCAGGTTTCATAGTAACACATGATATACTAAAATATACCAAAAGGTAGCCTAGAAAAAATTAATTTTAGAATCTATTATCATTAAAATGAACCCAAAAATTGCTTGAAAAATATGAAACTTTAGTACAGTGTAATGAAAATGGTGTACACCACAAAGAAGGGAAAAAAGAAAAAAGAAATAGAAACAGAGCAATAGCAACTCTGTACCCAGGCTGTGATGTCCTTATGCCATGCTAGAAATTAATTTCCTTCTTTATAAAAGGTCTTCCACGATTCCACCTAAATATAGAGCTACCCACAAGCACAACAAGAAATGTAAATAAAGTTAGCTTATCAACTGTTGAGCCAACTACAACATCCACCTGAGGCTGAGGCCACTTGTTACATTGGGTGGAAGCACCTCATATCATTATAACTGTTGTCCATATCAAATCCTAACCAATTAAATCCAAAAAAAAAAAAAAAAAAAAACAGATTTCAGCACCACACTAACATGAACCCACAGCCCCTAATAATAAGAACANGAACAAAATTGTACCTTTACCTTACAGAGTGCAGAAATGTTGCCAACGTTGAGATGGAAGAAGTTGCAGCCAAACGGTGGTGGTGATGATGAACAGAGAGAGAGAGAGCTCCAAAAATGAAGATTGAAAATGAAAAGCCTTTTGTTTTTTCAGTTTTTACCTTCACTGAACCCGCCCAATTTCCAAATCAAAATTTGAATTTCAACAAGGGTTAACGTTTCTGGATTAATGGAAGTTCAAGTGTGTATTGTTTTTGGGTGACGAGCTAAGTAAGCTGATATCAACCGTTTTAATGATATGTTTTTTTTTTTTTTTCTATTGGCTGGGACTACAAGGTTAGCAAGTTGAACTAGTAATCCCAGATCACCTAGTAATTTTCCCTGAATTTGTGTAGTCACACACACACACACACACACACACACACACACAAAAATATATATATTATTATATAATTTGTAGGTTTTGAATCTTTTGATTCTTTCAATAGTTATAGTTATATTATTCTTTTGAATGTAATCTATTTATCTCTTATATTTCTCTATTGTTTAGTCATATATATATATATATATATATATATTTTTTTTTTTTTTTCAATAATTTTTAAGCAGTGAATCATTTGATTCTTTAATTTTTTTTTGTTTTTGGAAGTTTTAATATTTGAATTTGAGGTTTTTTTTTTTTTTTTTTTTTTTTTTTTGTAGTATTTGAAACTGTCTAACAAATTTTTTGTAAGCCATTGCACGTTCAAGCAATGACTTACAAAAAATTAAAGTTTAGCCCCCATAATATAACTTTTTTTACCTTTGAATAATAAGAAAAATATTCTAAACGATGGTGGTGACTATAAGAACAACATAATTAGTTCAAATAACAACAAAACATCTAGTCCATACAACAACAAAAATTAGCACAATCAACCAAAACATCACTTTAAAAATCATTATTTATCAAATCTAATCAATAAATCTTAGATCTACTAATTATTATTTTTATAAAAAAAACTCTAAATTTATACAATACCAATCGAATAAAGAGAGAATATTTCCTAGACATTGTCAAATGACTGATACACATAAACACAATTAATTAATATCATATTGATAACTTATAAAATTATAATTAGTGATTGTTAGTGGATGGGTTGGAATCATTATTTTTTAACTTTCTACCTTAATACTTAAGTTTATTTGATCTATTTTGTCTTATCTATTTTAATTTATTGGGCGGTCCACTATTTTTGTGAGTCAAATTTGTGATCTATGTCTCCGTGTTTTGAGCACTTTGGGATTGTTAGGCTTACTAAATATAATTCCTTACTTGTTTATTTATTTATTATTTTAGTTTTGGCATTTTTTTTTTTCCATCCGATTCCCTGTATTGGATAGAATAATTGTGGTTTTTTAGAAGACCGCACTTGCCTATTCAATTTGAAAATTTCTATGAACAAACGCAAATCCATATTTGATTGATTTCACATGCTTGAGAGTATCATCTTATGGTACATAAATATTTTTTAATTTTTCATCTTATGTTTTGGATACATCAGTCCTCCCACTCACATGAGGGTCCACTCTCATGTAAGGGGGAGTATTTGAAACATAATGTATTTTCTCCAGTGGTTAACACATATATAAGTGTGAAACCAACCTTCATGTGAAGGGGAGGACTCATATATCCAAAACATAATGTATTTTCTCTAGTGATTGACCAATATATAAGTGAAGAAACCAATTGACAAATTGATGACCAAACATTTTATTCTTACCCTTGTGATTAGGAAACCATAAATCAATTACATAAAAATACCAAAAATAATAAATTACAATAATTAAATAGTAAATTGTGTCCTACATCACCTTGTTAGAGGCAACTTATTTTTATTTTTATTGAGCAAGTCCATAAGCACTCTCTTTCATTTGTGTCATGGTGGGTCAGGTGGGGCTGAAGCTGAATATATGTGACAGTATGTCCCCAGCTGACCTTTTAAATTTTGCTCAAGAATGGCAACTCATTAAGTTTAGTATTATAACTTATGAGAACGACCAAAAAAAAAAAAAATCATTATTATGTATATACAGTCGACTCGAATGATGTGGATGGATCACCCGTTTTCTTATGATATGAATTTAGACTAATGGCTGTCCAAATTCAGATTAGACAGGAAATACTGTAGAAAAGAGCTTCTTGCTCTTGACCAAGAGAAAACCAATGGTTGGTCAAAGAATAAAAAATCTATAAATATATTTAAGAGTTAAGGTGTAGTATTTATTGTTGTTACGCTTTTGTTGAGCCACATTAACTGTCATGTCATCAGTCTCAATAACTTTCTTTTTTTTCTTTTTCTTTTACTTCATTTTTCAAATTAACATTTTTCCAATCACATCAAAAAAATTAAAAAACTCTATCTCTTAATTAACATTTCCTAACTTTTCAACTTTCCATTTATTATTCGATCAAACCCAATCTGATAATAATTCAAACTTATTTCAACTCTATGACTCTCCTTCTCCCCAATCAAACCGTTATAAAAACTGTTCAATTGTCACTCTATTAGAATTCCAAAAAAAAAAAAAAAACTACTAATTTTTTGTATATATATATATAAATACAAAAAATTGCCACTCTATTAGAATTCCCCATATTCTTCAGGTTTTTCTAATTAATTGTGCCATCGGAGATCTCAGGTGCCAATAACATTGGTTCCCATAAACCAACTAAAAAAAAAACAATAATAATGGAAATAACACAAAGAGAAATTGAATAATATTTCTAAATATTAACTTGTCTCCTCCAAAATACAACAACCCAACAAGAGGCCGACTCATTTCCATTTTTGACACCTCCTCCTTTCACCTTCGCTTGTGCACGTATCTAGCCCAATATCTGAATCAATACATATTAGCCCATTAATTACCATAATTAAAAGGAATAAAATAACCTCTCTCCTTTTTAATGTAGGATTAAACATTTTCACTAATTCCTCATCTTCCATATTAACTTTCATATCTTTACATTTATGTTGTAATATAAATCAATTTTATTATATAATGTTAAAATGCTCCAACAAATTGCATGGGGTCTTACTATTATAGTTTATGTGGTTGTTAATTATGGATGAGTGTTTTTCCACTCTTTTTTTTTTTTTTTTTTTTTTTTTTTGTATTGTAACAAATTTATATATTATTATGGGATGTGTTTGCTGTAAGACCTTTACCAGAATTGTAGAATTTGATGTCAATGGAAAGAAAATTAAATCAAAGGACATGTATAAAACAATATAAGGTAGCAATAGACAACCAAAAAATAGACTAGGTTGAAAGATTATCCAAGTTTGGACAAAGAAGACCAATTGGATCTGAGAAATTCCATGAAGATGTATGCTTGGCTATGTAAAGAAATTGAATTTGGATAAAATATGAAGAAGACCAATTGAATTGAATTGAGTTTTCTATCACAAGTCCTTTCTCTCCTTATTGTTTTTATTAAATTTTTGTTTGAACTAATACTTAGTTAAAAAGTTTAGTTGTATTCTAGATATTCAAGAGGAGAAAATTCTAAAAAGAAAATCAAGCTGTTGAAAAAAATAGCATAATCTAAAATCTAAACATAATTTAGAGGAATATGAACCACCTAAAAAGTGGATAAATATCAATCAAATGCACCCAAAAATAATAAAATTGTGGGGCCCGTGGGCCTGGTAGCCTCGGCCCATCTTACAGTTGGCCCAAGGCCCATGCCGAGGAGGGATGATCGTCCGAGGCTGTTTTATGAAGACTTATGCTTTTTTGGATCCACGCCGAGGACCTGTCCTCGGCGTACTGAGGCTAATTTCAGGTGGGGGACAAGCCCAGAACAGGTTGTCACCTCCACACTTAATGCGCTCATCTAACCCCCCCTGGCTGCATTAATGGGGATGTAACCTCTTAACAGGGTAACGTTGATCATTGTGAACCACTCGAGTACTGATAAGGCCTCTAATGGGACGGACGGTCAGAGGGAAGGCAAATGGATGATCAACAGATGGAAGAACGAGATAGGAGGAAGAGGACTATATAAGAAGGGCAAGCAAAGCAGTTAAGGGGAGGGGGGGGGGGAAGAAAAAAGGGAGAAGGAACCTCCTCGGACCAGTGCCGAGGAGCTACCCTTAGTCATAAATTGGGTCCATTCCCCTTCAATGGTGAAGAGTTGCTTGTGTACTGTTGTTAGTCTATTAGGGCCTAGTTCTTCATCTCACTCTCTAGAAATGTATTGTTAGGGCACCTTTCTAACTTGAGTCCCTACAAATGATATATTTGTATTTTTAGAGATATTGAGATGAAAAATAATTTTAGAAAATCGTTTAATTTTTGAGAAGTGCTACATCTACAACGTTTTTACAACAAGTCATAGTTTTTTTTTTTTGTGAGAATGTACAACACGTCATAGTTGATAAGTTGTTATTAGTTCTAATTTAAACCTATCATTAAAATTATTCTTTTGCCAACCAATAACAACCTACTACACATGATTTGTTGTGAAATTATTGTCAACATAACATTTCTCTTAATTTTTTGGTAGAACAAATTATTTTCAACAAATTTAGGAGTACAAATTATACTTATATCAAAATTACAAAGTAATTATCCATTTCCACGCATTGCATGGGTCCGCGACTAGTTTAAAACTAATACTAGCGCAATGTAATAGCATTTGTCTCATTATTAATGTTTGCAAGAAATTTCATATGCATATGCATACCTTAACCAATGGTGAAATGAATAAATAAAATTATTTAGATCTATCAAATCTTTTTGTTGCACTTGTACAGTACAATGAAAACACTAAAAACAAGAAAGTAATTACATAGGGCAATGTTATTGGATAATTTATTTTCACTCTTCTCCTTGAAAGCCTAAGCAATGTCTTCAAGGAATGGATAATCAATGTATCCAAGGACAGGGTCAGAGATGTAGAATGTGTCTCTGTTGTACTTGTTGAGAGGGGCATTAAGCTTAAATCTCTTAGGCAAATCTGGATTAGCTAAAAACAGACGACCAGAAACAACAAGATTAGCACAGTTTTCAGCAATAGCTTTGTTCCCATCTTCCCTGTCATAACCCCCAGCAACAAAAAAGCTACCCTTAAAAGCCTTTCTCATTGGCACATGACTGTGGGGACATTCACTCTTTTCTACAATTGTCTTCATTCTTGGCTCAACCATGTGGCAATAAATAATCTTATATTTGTTTAAGGATTCAACCATGTAAAGGCCCAAAGCTTCTGGATTTGAGTCTCCGGATTGCATGTAGTCTGCAAAAGGAGATAGCCTTATTCCAACCCTGTTTGCTCCTATCTCATTAGAGATGGCTTCAACTATTTCTAGAGCAAACCGGCAACGATTTTCGAGGGATCCCCCATATTGATCCATTCGATCATTCACTTGATCCTTCATAAACTAGTCAATTAGGTAACCATGAGCCCCATGGATCTCTACTCCATCAAATCCTGTGTATAAGACAAATAATGACATTTTAATGAAGGGACTATGTAATAACAAAGCTAACCATGAGCCCTGTAGTTTTTTCAGTTTTCTTTCATCAAGTACAAAGTACATTCCTTCACTCCCTTGTACATTTGACCAATCAAATATTTTTTATCTTATATAAACACATGAAAAGAACTTACCAGCTTCAATAGCATTCCTTGCAGCAAGTCTAAAATCATTGACAATTTGAGGAATTTCCTCTATCCGTAGCCACCTTGGAGGAGTGAAGTCTGCAACGACTATTCCATTAGATCGAATTTAAGGGGTCAGAGGCCTGTCAGAGGAAGAAATTGGGGCTTGGCCATTTGGCTTAAAACCTATAGACAACAATATAAAGAAAAATAAATATCCAAATAATTCAAATAAGTTTGATAAGACATCATCCATCACCACTTCAAGAATTAGAAAAAAAAAATGAGAATTATGATCTATTAAATTACTTAGAAAATGATCTTTCTTTTCTTCACAATTTTTTTTTCTTAAGAAAAAAAACATTTATCTAAAGAATTAATTGACAAGACCTTTATTGATTTGCAAATCACAAATAAATAAATAAATAAATAAATAAGAGGAAAATGATCTTTCTTTTCTTCACAATTTTTTTTTTCTTTAAGAAAAAAAGCATTTATCTAAAGAAGTAATTGACAAGACCTTTATTGATTTGCAAATCACAAATAAATAAATAAGAGGCAAAATTAATGCTTCTTTTGAATCAAGAAGGCATAATAGCTCCATTAGAGCATCCATAAGAGTGGAGTTAAAAATTTAGCTATTTGGCACCTACAAAAGTCACTTTATCTTCTTCACATCCAACATCAATGGATCAATATTTTTAGCTATTTGATTAAAATAATACAAATAACTCATTAGAATAATAATATAATAAAAACATCCACCATAACCACATCAAAACCAAAACAAACACAACCACCAGATTATGGTGCCTTGGATCCACCCTCAAAACCCAACAGATCTGAGCTTGATTTTATACCCAGCGGCAAATTGTGACCCAATTTGGGCGACACATTGATTTTATACCCAGCGAAAGTTGATCGAGAGAGAGAGAGAGAGAAGAAAGAAGACCAAGAGGCACAAAAACCACCATCAAACCCAGACCATCGTCGAACCAAACTAGCCACCACTGTACTCACTATCGGAAACCACCACAAGCACTGCACGAATATAAAAAAATAAATATAGACCCATCAACCATTGAACCCACCGCCAGAAACCATCACACCCACTGCAAAAATCAACACAAACCCTGCACCCATTGCACAAATCAAACCAAACCCATCAACCACTACACCCACTGCACAAATCAACGCAAATATCAACCACTGTCGGTGACATTAAGCTTCGGGTGGGCCGACGGCGGTGAGACAGAGATGTGAGAGTTTAAGAGTTGAGAGGTAGAGTTAAGACATATGAAGAAAAAGAAGAACGAACAAATAATATTTTATATGGAGGGAGAATAAAAAAATAATTTTTTTTTTTTTTAGCTTTCAGCTACAATGTACAACCATATATAGATGTGCACTGCAGCAATGTAGGTAAAAAATTTACCTATACCACCACTATTGCAACACTCTTTTTGTATATTGCAACACTCTAAGTGTTTCACATGATTGTATAGTAGAAGGATGGGGTTCCATAAATAATCCACTCCGAAAAAGAAAATTTCAAAATCTTATTCCATGTCAAAAAGGGAAAGCTCATGATCTTAGGGCTGTCTAACACGCCAAAAAGTGGTGGTTGGCTGTTTGTGACTACCATAGATATATGACTCGATAATGATCTTGACAATTGATTTAGAGCAAGTGGTGTCTGCATATCTAAAACAAAACTACACATATTTTGAAAGACCAACCAACTGAAAGAACCATGCTTTTGAAAAAGTGGCATGCAACCACCCACTCTAGCCTTTAGCCAAAGTGACAACATTATCAGCTTTTTGTCAAAGCAACTACTGTGATTCGATTTTGTTAAAGCAATGGGTTTCACCTTATTTGTAGATATTAGATGCTAAAAAAAATGACATTAACATATTAGATTTATAATAGAAGATGCCCCTTCTGCTCTTCCACTGAGGCAATGATCATCATGAAAGCCCCCTTGTAATAAATAAATAAATAAAAAAATCCATTTATAGTAGAGATAATGCAAAAAATAACACCACTACATTGATAGATCAATAATTTTTCAAAATAATTATATGTTGCATAAATTTCCCTTATTACCTCAATCCAACAATGATCATCATTTTTGCTAACTTTACTCTCTAAAATAAGAGTCGAGCCAATTAATGCTCTTCCTCAAAAAGTACGTTTATTTTTCAAATGTGACACTCCTTATGCATTGCAAGGAATAGCATTCTATTATGCATTGCAAGGAATAGCATTCTACAGCACCAACGCATGGTTATTTCAGCAATCAATCAAAACTTCCATCCCATTTGATTTTTATCAAATAGGTTCACATGCAGTACTTCCTTCAGGATCAATAGAAATTAACAGTTAAGTAAACACAATATGGTATAGAAAACTTAAATCTACTCATTTACAATTCATAAATCATTACAAAAGTTCAATTGTCTACAAGCAATATTAGAAGAGAAGATATAAAGGTGGTCTTAGTCAAAGACAAACCTTGATTTGAAACCTTGCCCACATGCCAAATTTGACAAAAGAAAACTCCTCCTTTGGTATGAACAGCATCTACAATGAGTTTCCAGGCTTCAACTTGCTCTTTTGTCTATATATTTGGTGTGTCTGGATATCTTTACAATAGCAAAGAAACCTAAGAAGTCATAAAAAATTTTAAGGCAATAAAGGGAACCCTCAAAATGGAGATTGTATTTCAGTGGGAAACATGGTAAGAAATTGATTACCCTTGAGCAGTGTCAGAAACTCCAGTGGCTTCAGCTATCAGTAGACCACCTTTGGAGGTTCTCTGAGAATAATATAAGATAGCATGTGGCTAAGGAACATTGCCATAAGATCCCTGTCTAGTCAATGGTGCCAAAACAAACTCTGAAAATACAAATTAAATGATAAATTGAGTAAATCAAGTAAGAAATCTTTCTAATTAAAGAAAGTAGTACCCTATAAGAATCAAATACATGTTGCCTGTAGCAAAGTCAGGAAGAATAATATGATTAAGCCCCTTTCTCTATGTCATAATATATACTAAAAAAAAGGCAAGTAACAAATGAAATGAAATCAAACAATTCATTTTGGAATGATTGTGGCAGAGATAAGGACAGCTTCACAACTTCACCTGTGGATTGCTAAAATATAAACCTTTAAATAAGGTTTGAGAAGCTGAAGAAAAACACAAATGAGAAAGAGTGACAGAGACAGAGACAGAGAATGTTTGACTTGATCTACAATATCTTTTTTTCCTTTAGAGTTTGTTCATCGTTAAAGTACAACCATATTGTCTAGTATTAAAGACAGATTTCACAAAAATGCAGTACTGGAGCGGGGTAGGAGAACCTCAAAGATACTGTAGGTCCTTCAACTATGACAGTTTCTGTATCATTCATAGCTAATTTACTTTAAGAAACATGCATGGCCACGTTTTACTTTAAGAAAATACCAGAAAAGATAAGTAAGAAACATAATGAAGCATGTAAAAACTTGGAAGAATTAATTTGATGAATTTTTACGCACAGAGTAGGGTGAATTAGTTCTGCTAATCTCATGTAGGTTCAAGATCGTCAAATGATAACATTGAAAGCCATAGCAGTCCAGAGCATTCAAATCCTAAGTAAGAAGAAGATGCAGCTCCAACGGTCAAGACTATCAGAACGGTGTCGTATACAAGGCTGGGAAAACACAAAGGAAAAACTAAAACAAAACGTCACCGTTTCTCATTAAAAGGAACGGTGCCGTTTTATATATTTGAGAAATCTTTCCTTTGAAGTACACGGTGTCGTTTCAGTATATATATATATTAACTAAGTAAGCTGTTAGTAGTTAGTTAGTTTTAGTAGAGCACGTGTGTGAGGTTGTTAGAGCACGTGTGAGTTTGTTATTCATCTCCCTCGTGCTCTCCTTCTCTCATTCTGTGATTGTATAAATATAACCTGTAGCCTTCATTATTGAATGTAGTGTGGAATATATTCAGTTAAGAAATTCTTGTGAAATATCTCAGCTCTCTCTTCCTCTCTGTTTTCTTTCCTTTTCTCTGGTTTTTCTTTTCAGTGTTTTCTGTGAGAAAATACTATAAGTTTGAGAGAGTTTTTCAAACATACAGCATTTGAAGAATGACTTGGGTACTACGGCAGGATATAGAAGAGGGAGGCAAACTGGATTGCTTTTCATCATACAGAATGTGTAGTCATAGGTATCAACATAACACATATAAATTGAAGGGTCTCATCTCCCCTCCCCAGCCCAAAAAAAGTCAGAACAAAATTGTTGAGAAATGATTTCATAACTATAGATTGATATCTTAAATAATCAAAGAAACTGTAAATAAATGTCAGCGCGCTCATGATGAAGCTACTAACACATTACTTAGAGGTTCTGAAAACACAGAATTCTGACAGCCAAGGTGATCAGATACCTTAATCTGCAAATCTAAAACCAATTTACACAATAGAGATGATTCACAAAATCCAGATAAACCAAATGCCAGATTTATTGTCCTTTTGAGATCAAAGGAAAAAATCATCACGAACAACTCATGAAGTGGGTACTGAGTAGAGCTCAGCGTGACAGTTGATGCAGTTCCAACAAAATTCATCAATCTTAACATTATCAAAAATTAGAAAAGTCTCACACTTTTGGCAGATTAATATAGAGAATTCTTGAAAAAATGTGTCATTTCTTAGTCAAACACAAAACAAACACAGATATGTGAACTGACAAAAAAATGCTGAAAAGTGCAAGAGTGTTTTCTTTTTCTTTTCTTTTTTTTTTTTTTTAAAGCAAAATGGCAAGAGTGTTAGTACTAGCGTCAACTTTTCTCAAAATTTTAGCATTTGACACATCAAAAAGTTATTTTATCTATTTTAACATACAATTTTACAATACACTTTACATCACATATTTTATTTTAAGATTACATCACATTAAAATAATTTAAAACAAACCTTATCTATATTAAAAAATTAAAAAAACAAATATATTTTATTGTGGCCCCATGTGACAAAGAGAGACATAGAGAGAAAGAATGGGAGAGAGGACTCAGGATGTGACATGGGAGAGAGAAACTGGAATAAAAAAAATACCAAAATATGTTTAGCACGTATAAGATTTTATGCCCTACAGTTCCAAATATGAAATTGTATGGTACATCAATGCTAAATTTTTTAGCATTTAGAATATCTGATGTGAAAGGTTTTTTGGTGTCTAGTGTGCCAAATGCCAAAATTTTGGAGCATCAGTACCCAATCTTGCATGTGCTATAATATGCTGAATTTTAGCATCAAAGCACAATAATAGCCCATTACACGGTCTTGCAATTGTAAAAAAATTTGCAATTGTGCAATAGTACCATCCTAAATTTAGGATTATATTGTAGCTCAATTGCAAAATTAAAATAATATTTTTTATTCATTCACCTCAAAACATCTCCTCTTTCTCTCTCTCCCTAATTCACCACAAAATTAAAATACTTTTTTTTTTTTCGGGTTATATATTTTATTATGTAATATATTATCTTAATGTGTTGTATACGAATATAAAAATTAAGATGTTAGGTGTGTTGTAAAATAGTATGGTATAAGAGCATTCCAATTGGCAATTGTAAATGGTATATGTAGGGAAAATCTAGCATAAAGGCACAAAAAGAGCCTAGCAGCCAGACTTGTAAAATCTTACAATTGCAAATTTTTTTGCAATTGTGCTACAGTGCCATCCTAAATGGATGATGACACTGTAGCACTTTAGTAAAAATTATAATATATTTTAATTGATAAAGTGGAAGAAAGGTGGAGGAGAAAGAGAGAGAGTTGTATTGAAATATATTATATTATTTTAATGGGTAATATATATTATTTTAATGAGTGGAATAGGAAAATAAAAGTTAGGATGTTGGTTGTGTTGTAAAATGGTATGATATAATTGATAAAGTAGTTTTTTGAAATGGAAAAATAGGATAGGATACAATTTTCGAATGGGGATACTCTAATAGATAAAATAACTTTTAAGATAGTAAAATAAGATATTTCATAGAAAATGCTAATGCTTAGTGCTACAATAATAAACTACAATTTCTTGAAAGTTGAAACCTTCGTAAACAAAACAGTTCATTATCCCAACGGAATATGTCACAATCACAAATACCTTTTTTTTTAAGGCAAAACCAAAGCCAAACAAAAAAAACATATAACATGATTTCATAAAAAAAAAGACAAAAAAAAAAAAAATCAAAACCCTTCACTCATATTAACAATTCAGATCATACTAAACAACAAAAACAAAAACAAAAACAAAAAAAGAAAGAATTTTTCAAGGTGTATTGGTATACCTATGGGAAAGGTTGAACTTGCCTAGTTTCTAAGGAGTAAGAAGAGGAATGGTGGGAGCTTCAGCAGCCATTTTCAATGATTCTATTCTATTCTTTCCCGTTGAATGCAAGTACCTTGCTTTTGTTCCTGATTTCAGACAAAAGTGGGAATGAAATGCTTGTTACACAAATGGGTATTTATAGATTTGTGTCCAAAAAAAAAAAAAGTCTCCAATAAGCTAGCAGGATGGTTCCAATTGGACAATGATGTTTGCTTTAAAATGGTATTCATAATGATGTCTGTGCTGGCGTTTGGAAATACTATATACATTGAACCCTCAAAAAAAGTTCGGCCACCAATGTGGACCATGGCCCAATTAACCATGCGTTCTGCTTCTATGAATGGCACCACTTTACGTCCGCAATAAATTTCATAAATTTTTTTAAAATAAAATTTTGAGAATACAGATTGTGTTTTAGATTTTAGTTTTTTTTTTTTTTTTTTTACATCATATCACCACTAATTTTATTTTTTATTTAAAGAAAAAATCATTTTTATCATATATTACTCATAATTTTATTATGAAAATATTATTAAATTTGTCATGTCACCAATTGTTTTACTTAAAAAAGAGCAATCTTTGAGACATAAAATAGTTCACAATTTTTTTTATAGCTTCTTAGGGCAGTAAATTAGTATGTACAGTTGAAAGAATTATAAATTGTTTTCTTAATATGAACTACATTTTTTTATTTTGAAAGAAAATTGGAATTTGCCAACTTTTTTGAGGAAAAAAAAAAAATTTTTTGGAAGGGCGGAACAGAGCCACCCAAGGGGGCCATGGCCCCACTAGATTTTTATTTTTAAAATTAAGAGTATATATGTTGTATGAGATTTCTAGTATTTAGGCCAAAGAAAATTATTTTTAGCCCTCGTAATTTAATTTTATTCCCCTTTAAATAATAACAAAAATATTTCAAACGACGGTGGTAACCACAAGAACAACCTAATTAGTTCAAATAAGAACAAAACATCTAGTCCATACAACAACAAAAAGTATCCCAATCAACCGGAACATCACTTTAAAAATCATTATTTATCAAATCTGATCAATAAATTTTAGATCTATTTATTATTTTTTATAAAAAAAATCCCTAAATTTATACAAATACCAATCGAATAAAGAGAGAATATTTCCTAGACATTGTCAAATGATTAATACACATAGACACAATTAATTAATATCATAATGATAACTTATAAATTCACAATTATTGATTGTTGGTGGATGGGTTGCAATATTATTTTTAACTTACTACCTTAATACTTAAGTTTATTTTATCTATATTATTGGGCGGTCCACTATTTTTGTGAGTCAAGTTTGTGATCTATGTCTCTCTGTTTTGAGCACTTTGGCATTGTTAGGCTTACTAAATATAATTACTCACTTTTTTTTGAGAATCAAATATAATTACTCACTTGTTTATTTATTATTATTGTAGTTTGGCATTTTTTCTATCGAATTCCCCATATTGGATAGAGTAATTGTGGCTTTAGTTTTACCCAAAAAAAAAAATTGTGGCTTTAGAAGACCAAACTTGCCTTTTCAATTTGGAAATTTCTATGGACAAACTCAAATCCATATTTAGTAACTTAGCCATTATCAAATCTTTTTTTATGGAATCCTGGTTGAAATCACACACACATACAAAGGAATGATATGCGAATGTGGACACATAAAATTTGGCTAAATGCTAAGTTCATGTTCACAGTAAATAGATGTTTCTGTGCTATACATCAAGGAGAGTTCAAAATTTTATTATCTACTTCTATGCATAGAAAATTCAACTAATTAAAAGTCCTTACTACTAACGGTATGTTTCTATATGTTATCTTTTAAGTGAGACTCCCCAGAGGCCTCATGAGACTAGAAGAATTTTCAATTCTGCTTCTATCTCCTGTTTGATCTTCTCTTACTTATTCTAAATTTTTGCAATGCTGTGCAAACCTGTCATTCATATGTTTGTCCTTTCTCCCATACTCATCATTGAGATGTTACAGCTTTGTCCAAAAATTCTAACAATAACTCTATGCAACTTTCAATATTCAGATTGGATAGAAAAATATCATAGGTTTGCTTTGGATTTATCATTTATCTATACCTGCTCCTAGCATCCTAAATTACTTGAACCCATTACAATTCAGAGCAATTGCTTCCTCAATTTACATTAGTGAACTTAGTTTGGTCTACTTTAACTTGATTAGTGCTGTTGAGTTTGTCCCTTTGCTTCAAGATGGACAATATATGTTAGCAACACAAGGATGACTGCAAAATGGTTTGTTAGTGATTTTGATATACTGGTTCCTGAAGATGTTTCTAGCTCTGGTGTTAGCTTTGATTCATTGATTGATCTTTGCACAGTATATTCACATTTTCATTAAGTAAAGAATAAGTAAATAGAGTAAGTAGAACCCATTACAGTTCTACTTAAACCACGTTATCATGTCAACAATAGATTCAACACACATACCCATGATATGTGTTATGTATATGTTCTCTTCAATCCAGAGATAATCCTCCTAATTTTCTTTACTTTTCAACTATAAACAATGGAGCTAACCTTATAATGCCAATTGTCAATCATAAATAACTTTTCTTAGACTCCTCTTGGTTGCCAAGAAACTGATGAAATGTTGTTTGCAAATCATGTGTATGTGTATAATTCCATTTGTAAACTCCACTTGTGTTTGTGCTTAATGTCAAATATTTTGTACACAATTGGTCTCAAGCTTAGAAAGATAAGGTTGACAACTAGCTTGAAATTTAGTCACTTTATTATGAATGGAAGTGAGAAAATAAGCCTACATGCCCTAAATATGGATAATATCACAAGTAATTGAGTAGCCACTTATAATGGTTCAATGCAGACCTTATGTATGCCAAAAAGTAAATGAGACTGAGTCCATTGTAGCTAAAGCTAAAGGCAAAATCCTATGCGCATAGTTGTCAATTTAAGAATCATTGCTTGTAATAGCCAAATTATGCTTTAAAATCATGATTAGTTTGGCTAAGAAGCAGATCAGCACGAACAATATTATCACTAGAAGAGAATAACCACTTCAAAATTATTTAGATCTATCAAATCTTTTTGTTGCACTTGTACAGTACAATGAAAACAAGAAAAACAAGAAAGAAATTACATAGGGCAATATTTTTGGACAATTTATTTTCTCTCTTCTCCTTGAAAACCTAAGCAATGTCTTCAAGGAATGGATAATCAGTGTATCCAAGGACAGGGTCAGAGACGTAGAATGTGTCTCTGTTGTACTTGTTAAGAGGAGCATTGAGCTTAAATCTCTTAGGCAAATCTGGATTAGCTAAAAACAGACGACCATAAACAACAAGATCTGCATGGTTTTCAGCAATAGCTCTGTTCCCATCTTCCCTGTCATAACCCCCAGCAGCAAAAAAGTTACCCTTAAAAGCCTTTCTCATTGGCACAAGACTATGGGGACAGTCACATTTTTCTCCAACTGTCTTCATTCTTGGCTCAACCATGTGGCAATAAAGAATACCATATTTGTTTAAGGATTCAGCCATGTAAAGGCCCAAAGCTTTTGGATTTGAGTCTCCAGATTCCATATAGTCTGCAAAAGGAGATAGTCTTATTCCAACCCTGTCTGCTCCTATCTCATTAGATATAGCTTCAACTATTTCTAGAGCAAACCGGCAACGATTTTCGAGGGATCCACCATATTGATCCGTTCTATCATTCACTTGATCCTTCATAAATTGGTCAATTAGGTAGCCATGAGCCCCATGGATCTCTACTCCATCAAAGCCTGTGTATAAGACAAATAATGACATTTTAATGATGGGATTATGTAATAACAAAGGTAACCATGAGCCCCGTTGTTCTTTTAGTTTTCTTTCATCAAGTACAAAGTACATTCCTTCACTCTGGTGCGGACACAAGATACAAGCCCCCAATTACACGCACGTATAGGAGAAAGAAGATGGCCCAACCTGTGGCCTTATGGCTAGGGCCTATTAGTCATTGGGCTTGAGTCTCAGCAAGCCCAAATATTTAATTATTAGGGTTTCTTTAGGGTTTCTTTATGTTAGCTATTTAAACACTTTTTGGGATTATTCTAAGACAGTTTTGATGATTATTAAAAAAACGTGTGTTTTCTTTTACTGGTGCCGACTCCAGTTTGCTTGGTGCTGACTCCAAGCAACCCCTAGGTGCTGACTCCTAGGGTTTTATCTCTTATTCTATTATTTTTGTGGTTGTCCTACGTCAGTTTTGGTATCAGAGCAAACTTCCGATCCATTCAATACAACCGTAGACAACCACGTGAAAGTCAAACCGTCAAAAGAGCAAACCAGCCAAGGATGACATTACCTTTCAAGTATTTGCCTCATGAAATCTTGAACAAGCCCAAACCAGCCCCTGCAATCCGCGTATATCCCGCAGCCCCACACGAGTTTTTCATCCCCAAGCCAACAGAGAAGCCAGTGACACCTCCCAAGCCAGTGACCACCATCCGTGCCCGCCTCTGATCACAGAACCCACACCCACAAACCCAAAAAAAAAAGAAAAAAAAAGAAAAGAAAAGAAAAAGAAGTTATTGTAAAAAAAAAAAAATTGTTACTGTGATAGCCCACTGCATGTATTGGGCTTTTTAATTATTCATGCACAAGTACATTTGTCCAAGTAAGATCTAGTCATTTGAGGAGCCAAGCACATGACTATCAAGTGCAGTTAGTTGGCCACTGACCAGGGTACAACTCTTACTTTCTTTTTGGTGGATTCAACTTTGTCTCATTGAAAAATATTATCTTTATATTTTTTATGTACATGTCCCACCATATCCCACTGGCCTACCCATTTTGTGCTTGAGTTCGTTATTTTATTATTTGTGCTTTCTTTCAGTACCCATTCTAAAAAAAAAAAAAAGAAAAAAAAAAGAAAAAAAATTCTTTGAAATATCTGATTCTCTTTATTAATTATGGAGCTTATTGGAAATTGACGTTTATTTGGGCTATCTTTCAATATTGTGAATACTGTCACTACTTGACTGCAATTTATTCCTGTGATTCATTGATCCAATCCCTACATACACTATTGCTTGACCTTAATTTTACATTGAGAATTGNCAACCAAGAATTTTCCCATAAAAGGCTTGAGCACTTGGTCATCACTCTCATAAAGGTACTAGGCATTGGACAATCCAAAAGGCATGACCATCCACTCATATAAACCATCCTTCGTCTTGAAGGCAGTCTTCCACTCATCACCAGAACGAACCCTAATTGATGATAGCCGCTTTCAAGTCTATCTTAAGAATCGTTGCTCCAGCCATCATATCCAACATGTCATCCCGAGGATAGGAAAACGATATTCACAGTGATCTTGTTGATGGCACGACTATCAACACACATCCTCCAATTCCATCTTTCTTTGGGGTAAGAGTGCAGGACTGCACAAGGACTCATGCTTTCGACGAACAAAACCTTCCTAAGTAGTTCTTCTACTTGCCTTTGTAACTCGGCATGCTCTGCAGGGCTCATCCTATAGTGAGGTAAATTAGGTAGGGTCGCTCCAGGCACAAAATCTATGGCGTGTTATTGTCACGCATGGGTGGTAAATGATCGGGGAGTTCCTCAGGGAAACATCCTTAAATTCCTGGAGCACTAATTTCACTTCCTCAGGCTGCTCCTCACAGGGTCTCTCCATGAACTTCCCTAGCAACTAAGACAAATACAATAGATTCTTGAACCGCTACCCTTCTCGAACGCCTTAGGCTTATAATGTTCAGGTCTTTCGCCTTTGGTGCTTCTTTCTTCTTGCTCATGTCGATTGGCTTAGGTTTTAAAGGATTGAGCACAATCTTCTTACCTTCAAACATAAATGAGCAAGAATTGGATCGCCATAGAGGGTGACATCCAAATCATAAAGCCAAGGTCTACCTAAGATAATATGCCCTACATCCATGGAATTACATCACACCATATTTCAGCCTTGTAGGTGAGGAATTGAAGTGGGACAACACATCTTTCTTTGATGGCTATAGAGGAGTATCCACCCAAGAAACTCTATATGTTAGGGTGAGGGGTCAATTTCAAGCCTAGGCGGAGACAACGTTAGAGGACACCGCATTAATGCAACTCCCACTATCTATAATAACCTTGCAAGTTTTGTCTCCACACTTAGTGTAAGTTTGGAAGATGGCACTTCTTCGCCAATCACCAGTGTCTCTCTGCTCCGTCAAAGCGCACCTTACCACATTCACTCTAGGGACACCAAAGTCCTTGAAGTCATCAACTTGGGGAGAAATGGCTCTAATGCATGCAAGGTAGCTAGGATCATCTTCCATTCTGCTTCAACATCTTGGGTTCCTTCAACATTTGGGTCATACACTAGCTCCTCAACATCTTCAACCTTTTCATCACCCTCTTGAATGACAAGGGCTCTAGAGGGACACCTAGCGGCGATGTGTCCAACCCCATTGCATTTGAAGCATTGGAGGCGAGAGCCTAATCTTGAGGGCTCATTGACCACACCTTTCCTTTGTCCTCTTTTTCTATTGGGTACTATTGGGTTGACCTTAGGGGGTAAGGCAAGTCTAGGTCTACTACCAAAAGGTTGAGCGGTTGGTGGAACACTCCGAGGCTCAGAACGTCGCCAAAAGATAGATTTGGATGCTAACTCACAATTCCTAGCAAGCTCATATGCTTCTCTTAAGGTAGTGACTCCTCGAGTGATAATCTCTCCTAGTAGGCTAGCATTTAAACCTTTCTTGAACCTATTGAGTGTAACAACCTCTTCCTCGACTATTTGAATACGTCTCTTAAACTCCATGAACTTCTCTATATATTCAGCCACAGGAGTATTGCCTTGCCTTAGGCGATCCCATTCTTCAAGAAGGGAGCTCCTATAAGTTGAAGGAAGATAATTCCTCGAGAGTGCATTCTTCATCTCAAGCCAATCAGTAATGGGGGCTCACGTCGTCGCCTAAGGGTTTCCTCCAAGTCTTCCCAAAAAAGGTCAGCTCTACCAATTAACTTCATCCTAGCATACCTCACTTTCTTGTTTTCAGCCCAATGGTAATAGTCAAAGAATTTCTCCATTTGACGCAACCAATCAGTGAAAACCCATGGGTCTAGGCAGCCATCAAAGGTGGCGCATCTATCTTGTCCTTAAACATCCTATCATCAAAATCCCTAGGGCCATTGTGATTATAAGTGATCAGGTTCAAAGTTTGGAGCCCTATTAAAGTAACCGAAGTTATGTTGCCTAAGCATATTATCTCCTTCATGGTTAATGGTCTCCCGTTGAGATGCCTCAATTTGTCCAACCCTATCCATTAAATTTTGGACATTTTTTGCTAGTTCAGCTATGGTTTCCTCTAAGGAGGTTCTAGACTCGGAAGTGGATTGATGTTCAGAGTTTGACATGATGCGACCACTACGTAGATGCATGCACACTATATATATGAATGCAATTGAGATTCACAAAAACTCAAGCTAACCAATTCTCAATGTAAAATTAAGGTCAAGCAATAGTGTATGTAGGGATTGGATCAATGAATTACAAGAATAAATTGCAGTCAAGAGTGACAAGTATTCACAATATTGAAAGATAGCCCAAATAAACGTCAATTTCCAATAAGCTCCACAATTAATAAAGAGAATCAGATATTTCAAAGAATTGTTTTTTTTTTTTTTTTTTTTTTTTTTTTTTTAGAATGGGTACTAAAAGAAAGCACAAATAATAAAATAACGAACTCAGGCACAAAATGGGTAGGCCAGTGGGATATGGTAGGACATGCACATAAAAAATATAAAGATAATATTTTCAATGAGACAAAGTTGAATCCACCAAAAAGAAAGTAAGAGTTGTACCCTGGTCAGTGGCCAACTAACTGCACTTGATAGTCACGTGCTTGGCTCCTCAAATGACTGGATCTTACTTGGACAAATGTACTTGTGCATGAATAATTAAAAACCCAATACATGCAGTGGGCTATCACAGTAACAATTTTTTTTTTTTTTTTTTTTTTTTTTTTTTTTTTTTAGACGACCATAAACAACAAGATCTGCATGGTTTTCAGTAATAGCTCTGTTCCCATCTTCCCTGTCATAACCCCCAGCAACAAAAAAGTTACCCTTAAAAGCCTTTCTCATTGGCACAAGACTATGGGGACAGTCACATTTTTCTCCAACTGTCTTCATTCTTGGCTCAACCATGTGACAATAAAGAATACCATATTTGTTTAAGGATTTAGCCATGTAAAGGCCCAAAGCTTTTGGATTTGAGTCTCCAGATTCCATATAGTCTGCAAAAGGAGATAGTCTTATTCCAACCCTGTCTGCTCCTATCTCATTAGAAACAGCTTCAACTATTTCTAGAGCAAACCGGCAACGATTTTCGAGGGATCCACCATATTGATCTGTTCTATCATTCACTTGATCCTTCATAAATTGGTCAATTAGGTAGCCATGAGCCCCATGGATCTCTACTCCATCAAAGCCTGTGTATAAGACAAATAATGACATTTTAATGGAGGGACTATGTAATAACGAAGGTAACCATGAGCCCCGTTGTTCTTTCAGTTTTCTTTCATCAAGTACAAAGTACATTCCTTCACTCCCTTGTACATTTGACCAATCGAATATCTTTTATCTTATATAAACACATGAAAAGAACTTACCAGCTTCAATAGCATTCCTTGCAGCAAGTCTAAAATCATTGACAATATGAGGAATTTCCTCTATCCTTAGCCGCCTTGGAGGAGTGAATTCTGCAACGTCAATTCCATTAGCTCGAATTTGAGGGGTCAAAGGCCTGTCAGTGGAAGAAATTGGAGCTTGACCATTTGGTTGAAAACCTGTAGACAACAATACGAAAGAAAAATAAATATTCAAATAAATCACAAGTTTGAAAAGAAATCATCCATCACCACTTAAAGAATTGGAAAAATGAGAGTTATGATCAGTTAAATTACTTAGAAAAAGATGTTTCTTCACAAAGATTTAATTTTTATTTAAAAAAAAAAATTATCTAAAGAAGTAATTGACAAGACCTTTGTTGATTTGAAAACCACAAAAAAAAGGAGAGACAAAATTAGTACTTCTTTTGGATCATGAAGGCATAAAAGCTCCATTATGTGCTTCACATGATTGTATAAATATTCCACTCCAAAAAAAGAAATTTCAAGATCTTATTCCATTTAAAAAAAAGGAAAGCTCATGATCTTAGGGTGGTCTAACACGCCAAAAAGTGGTGGTTGAATGTCTATGACTACGATAGATATAGGACTCAATAATAACTTTGACAATTGATTTAGAGCAAGTGGTGTCAACATATCTAAAACAAAACTACAAAGATTTTGAAAGACCAACCAACTGAAAGAACCATGCTTTTGAAAAAGTGGCATGCAACTACCCACTATGGCCTTTTTCTATTGAAATGGCAACATCATTAGCTTTTTGTCTGACCAACCATAGTGATTCGATTTTGTTAGAGCAGTGGTTGTCATCTTCTTCGTATATACTAGATGCTAAAAAAATAATGACATTAACATATCAGACTTATAATAGAAGATGCCCTTTCCACTGAGGCAATGATCATCATAAAAGGTCCCCTGAAATAAAAAAATCCATTTGTAGTAAAGAAGATACTGCAAAAAATAACACTACATTGATAAATCAATAATTTTTCAAAATAATTATATTGTTGCATAAATTTCTCATACTCCCTCAATCCAATAATGATCATCACTTTTGCTAATTTTACTTTCTCCAAAATGAGAGTCAAGCCAATTAATGATCTTCCTCAGAAAGTATATTTCTTTTTCAAATGTGACACTCATTATGCAGGAATAGCATTCTACGACACCAAGCATGGTTATTTCAACAGTCAATGAAAACTTCCATCCAATTTGATTCTCTAACAAATAGGTTCACAAGCAATAATTCCTTCAAGATCAACAAAAATCAATAGTTAAGTAGCACGATGTGGCATAGGGAACACAAATCTACTCAATTCATGAATAATTTACCATAAAGTCTTTGTACTTTAGCATATTACAAAACATTCAACTCTCTCCATCCATTAAAAAAGTTCAATTGTCAACAAGCAATATTAAAAGAGAAGATATTAAGGTGGTCTCAGTCAAAGACAAACCTTGATTTGAAACCCTCCCCACATGCCATATTTGACAAAAGAAAACTCCACCTTTGGCATGAACAGCATCTACAATGGGTTTCCAAGCTTCAACTTGCTCTTTTGTCCATATACCAGGTGTGTCTGGATACCTTTACAATAGCAAAGAAACCTAAGTCATAAAAAATTTTAAGGCAAGAAAGGAAACCGTCAAAATGGAGATTGTCTTTCAGTCTGAAACATGGTAAGAAATTGATTACCCTTGAGCAGTGTCAGAAACTCCAGTGGCTTCAGCTATCAGTAGACCACCTTTGGAGGTTCTCTGAGAATAATATAAGATAGCGTGTGGCTGAGGAACATTGCCATAAGATCTTTGTCTAGTCAATGGTGCCAAAACAACTCTGAAAATACAAATTAAATGATAAATTGAGTAAATCAAGTAAGAAATATTTCTAATTGAAGAAAGTAGTACCCTATAAGAATCAAATATGTAATTCCTGTAGCAAAGTTGGGAAGAATAATATGATTAAGCCCCTTTCTATATGTTCTAATAGATACTAATAAAAAAAGGCAAGTAACAAATGAAACTGAATCAAACAATTCATTTGGGAATGATTATGGCAGAGATAAGGACAGCTTCACAACTTCACCTGTGGATTGCTAAAATATAAACCTTTAAATAAGGTTTTAGAAGCTGAAGAAAAACACAAAATCAGAAAAACTCTGCATATAATATAATGCTTTTCCTTGTGAGTAAACAAATAAATACCTAAATGAAAAAGAGTGACAGAGACAAAGACAGAGAATGTTTGACTTGATCTACAATTTCCTTTTTTCCCGTTAGAGTTTGTTCATTGTTAAAGTACAACCATATCATCAATTATTAAACATAGATTTTGCAAAATGCAGTACTGGAGTGGGGTTGGAGAACCACAAAGATCCTATAGGTCCTTCAACTATGACAATTTCTATATCATTCATGGCTAATTTGCCATGCACTTGAAATTTGAAAATACTTGGTTTCCAGTTCAGGGCCTACGTTGTTTTTAATTCGTGTACCTCTCTTTTCAACCTATGTTTATATCATAAGCTTACCTTTTTCCAAGACCTACAAAGCTGCAGCAAAGAGCACTAAGGTTTTTTTTTTTGAAAAAAAAAGAGTGGCATTTAATTTAGGACTGTTTTCAAACATAAAACTTAACAATTCTAATGAGAGCATTTTGGAAAGAAGGCAAGTATATATTTGTGTAGTATGGACTTCAAAAGTGACTGCTTATGACATTTCAACTTTTTGTGTTAAAACCCATTTCCCTCTCCCTTGTGTGTGTGTGTGTGTGTTTGTTTCTCCAAAAAAAAAACTCTTATAGTATCCAAACTTAGCCTAGGCTTAGTGTACAACAAGTTAAATTGGTCAATTCGCTTCCACTCCAGGTCCAACCCCTGTACAAGCAGACCAAACCGAATGCAGCAGTTGACCTCAGATATTTCTTATTTCAACATAATCACAGTCACTGCTTTTCTAAGGTATAAAATCATATTTTGGCAGATCCAAAAGGAAGTTTGGACTTCCCAGTTGTCTAGTTTAAACGCCCTTGAGTACAATCCCATGAGTACTGTAAATTTGCTAGTGAGGGGGCAGTGGCTTGTGCAATACATGCATGGCCACGTTTTACTTTAAGAAAATAACAGAAAACATAAGTAAGAAACAAAATGAAGCATGTAAACGGAGGGGGGATATTTACAGATGAATGATGAAAAAGTAAAAACTTGTAACAATTAATTTGATGAATTTTTATGCACAGAATAGGGTGAATTAGTTCTGTTAATCACATGTAGATTCAAGATCATCAAATGACACCATACAGCATTTGAACAATGACTTGGGTACTATGGCAGGATATAGATGAGGGAGCCAAACTGGATTGCTTTTCATCATACAGAATGTGTAATCATAGGTATCAACATAAAACTGATAAATAGAAGGATTTCATCCCCCCTCCCCAGCCCCAAAAAAGTAAGACCAAAATTGTTGAGAAATGGTTTTATAACTATAGATTGATATTTTATATAATCAAAGCAACTGTAAATAAATGTAAGCACTCTCAATCTCTCATGATGAAGCTACAAATACATTACTTAGAGGTTCTGAAAGCACAAAGAATCCTGACAGCCAAGGTGATCAGATACCTTAATCTGCAAATCTAAAACCAATTTACACAGCAGAGATGCTTTACAAGATTCAGATAAAACAAATGACAGCTTGATTATCCTTTTGAGATCAAGTTAAAAAAAATGGTTCACTAACAACTCATGATCTGAGTAAAGTTCAGCAAGACAGCTAATACAGTTCCAACAAAATCCATCAATCTTAACATTAGCAAAATTAGCAAAGTCTCAGACTTTTAGCAGATTAATATTGAGAATTCCTGAAAAGAATGTGTAATTTCTTGGTCAAAACACAAAACAAACACAGATGTGAACTGACAAGAAAATGCTCAAAAGGGCAAGAGTGTTACATAATGGAAACGACATATATAAATAATCAACTACGATTTCTTGAAAGTTGAAACCTTTGTAAACAAAACAATTCATTATCCCAACTGGGATATGTCACAATCAACTTTTTTTTTTTTACAAAATCAAAGTCAAACAAAAAAAAAAAAATATTGATGCTATTTTAGATGAACAGATTGTTTCTACCAGGGATGGAGGAGTTCACCGTTTCCTAGTTCGGTGGCGAGGGCGACCAGATTCTGATTGCACTTGGATTACTCGAGATGAGCTACAGCGACTGGACCCTGACTTGTTGGAGTATTATCAGAGCTCTTCAGATTTCCACTCGACGGGGTCGAGTTCTTCTCACCCGGGGGGAGTTGGTGCGGACACAAGATACAAGCCCCCAATTACACGCACGTATAGGAGAAAGAAGATGGCCCAACCTGTGGCCTTATGGCTAGGGCCTATTAGTCATTGAGCTTGAGTCTCAGCAAGCCCAAATATTTAATTATTAGGGTTTCTTTAGGGTTTCTTTATGTTAGCTATTTAAACACTTTTTTGGATTATTGTAAGACAGTTTTGATGATTATTAAAAAAACGTGTGTTTTCTTTTACTGGTGCCGACTCCAGTTTGCTTGGTGCTGACTCCAAGCAACCCCTAGGTGCTGACTCCTAGGGTTTTATCTCTTATTCTATTATTTTTGTGGTTGTCCTACGTCACACTCCCTTGTACATTTGGCCAATCGAATATCTTTTATCTTCTATAAACACATGAAAAGAACTTACCAGCTTCAATAGCATTCCTTGCAGCAAGTCTAAAATCATTGACAATATGAGGAATTTCCTCTATCCTTAGCCGTCTTGGAGGAGTAAATTCTGCAACGTCAATTCCATTAGCTCGAATTTGAGGGGTCAAAGGCCTATCAGTGGAAGAAATTGGAGCTTGACCATTTGGTTGAAAACCTGTAGACAACAATATGAAAGAAAAATAAATATTCAAATAAATCACAAGTTTGAAAAGAAATCATCCATCACCACTTAAAGAATTGGAAAAATGAGAGTTATGATCTGTTAAATTACTTAGAAAAAGATGTTTCTTCACAAAGATTTAATTTTTATTTTAAAAAAATTATCTAAAGAATTAATTGACAAGACCTTCGTTGATTTGAAAACCACAAAAAAAAAGGAGAGACAAAATTAGTACTTCTTTTGGATCATAAAGGCATAAAAGCTCCATTATGTGCTTCACATGATTGTATAAATATTCGACTCCAAAAAAAGAAATTTCAAGATCTTATTCCATTTAAAAAAAAGGAAAGCTCATGATCTTAGGGCAGTCTAACATGCCAAAAAGTGGTGGTTGAATGTCTATGACTACCATAGATATAGGACTCAATAATAATTTTGACAATTGATTTAGAGCAAGTGGTGTCAACATATATAAAACAAAACTACAAAGATTTTGAAAGACCAACCAACTGAAAGAATCATGCTTTTGAAAAAGTGGCATGCAACTACCCACTATGGCCTTTTTCTATTGAAATGGCAACATCATTAGCTTTTTGCCCGACCAACCACAGTGATTCGATTTTGTTGAAGCAGTGGTTGTCACCTTCTTCGTATATACTAGATGCTAAAAAATAATGACATTAACATATCAGACTTATAATAGAAGATGCCCTTTCCATTGAGGCAATGATCATCATAAAAGGCCCCCTGAAATAAAAAATCCATTTGTAGTAGACAAGATACTGCAAAAAATAACACCACTACATTGATAAATCAATAATTTTTCAAAATAATTATATTGTTGCATAAATTTCCCATACTCCCTCAACCCAATAATGATCATTACTTTTGCTAATTTTACTTTCTCCAAAATGAGAGTCAAGCCAATTAATGATCTTCCTCATAAAGTATATTTCTTTTTCAAATGTGACACTCATTATGCAGGAATAGCATTCTACAACACCAAGCATGGTTATTTCAACAGTCAATGAAAACTTCCATCCAATTTGATTCTCTAACAAATAGGTTCACAAGCAATAATTCCTTCAAGATCAACAAAAATCAATAGTTAAGTAGCACGATGTGGCATAGAAAACACAAATCTACTCAATTCATGAATAATTTACCATAAAGTCTTTGTACTTTAGCATATTACAAAACATTCAACTCTCTCCATCCATTAAAAAAGTTCAATTGTCAACAAGCAATATTAAAAGAGAAGATACAAAGGTGGTCTCAGTCAAAGACAAACCTTGATTTGAAACCCTCCCCACATGCCAAATTTGACAAAAGAAAACTCCACCTTTGGCATGAACAGCATCTACAATGGGTTTCCAAGCTTCAACTTGCTCTTTTGTCCATATACCAGGTGTGTCTGGATACCTTTACAATAGCAAAGAAACCTAAGTCATAAAAAATTTTAAGGCAAGAAAGGAAACCCTCAAAATGGAGATTGTCTTTCAGTCTGAAACATGGTAAGATATTGATTACCCTTGAGCAGTGTCAGAAACTCCAGTGGCTTCAGCTATCAGTAGACCACCTTTGGAGGTTCTCTGAGAATAATATAAGATAGCGTGTGGCTGAGGAACATTGCCATAAGATCTTTGTCTGGTCAATGGTGCCAAAACAACTCTGAAAATACAAATTAAATGATAAATTGAGTAAATCAAGTAAGAAATATTTCTAATTGAAGAAAGTAGTACCCTATAAGAATCAAATATGTAATTCCTGTAGCAAAGTCGGGAAGAATAATATGATTAAGCCCCTTTCTATATGTTATAATAGATACTAATAAAAAAAGGCAAGTAACAAATGAAACCAAATCAAACAATTCATTTGGGAATGATTATGGCAGAGATAAGGACAGCTTCACAACTTCACCTGTGGATTGCTAAAATATAAACCTTTAAATAAGGTTTTAGAAGCTGAAGAAAAACACAAAATCAGAAAAACTCTGCATATAATATAATGCTTTTCCTTGTGAGTAAACAAATAAATACCTAAATGAAAAAGAGTGACAGAGACAAAGACAGAGAATGTTTGACTTGATCTACAATTTCCTGTTTTTCATTTAGAGTTTGTTCATTGTTAAAGTACAACCATATCATCAATTATTAAACATAGATTTTGCAAAATGCAGTACTGGAGTGGGGTAGGAGAACCACAAAGATCCTATAGGTCCTTCAACTATGAAAATTTCTATATCATTCATGGCTAATTTGCCATGCACTTGAAATTTGAAAATACTTGGTTTCCAGTTCAGGGCCTACGTTGTTTTTAATTCGTGTACCTCTCTTTTCAACCTATGTTTATATCATAAGCTTACCTTTTTCCAAGACCTACAAAGCTGCAGCAAAGAGCACTAAGGTTTTTTTTTTTGAAAAAAAAAGAGTGGCATTTAATTTAGGACTGTTTTCAAACATAAAACTTAACAATTCTAATGAGAGCATTTTGGAAAGAAGGCAAGTATATATTTGTGTAGTATGGACTTCAAAAGTGACTGCTTATGACATTTCAACTCTTTGTGTTAAAACCCCTTTCCCTCTCTCTTGTGTGTGTGTGTTTGTTTCTCCAAAAAAAAAAAATCTCTTATAGTATCCAAACTTAGCCTAGGCTTAGTGTACAACAAGTTAAATTGGTCAATTCGCTTCCACTCCAGGTCCAACCCCTGTACAAGCAGACCAAACCGAATGCAGCAGTTGACCTCAGATATTTCTTATTTCAACATAATCACAGTCACTGCTTTTCTAAGGTATAAAATCATATTTTGGCAGATCCAAAAGGAAGTTTGGACTTCCCAGTTGTCTAGTTTAAACACCCCTGAGTACAATCCCATGAGTACTGTAAATTTGCTAGTGAGGGGGCAGTGGCTTGTGCAATACATGCATGGCCACGTTTTACTTTAAGAAAATAACAGAAAACATAAGTAAGAAACAAAATGAAGCATGTAAACGGAGGGGGGATATTTACAGATGAATGATGAAAAAGTAAAAACTTGTAACAATTAATTTGATGAATTTTTATGCACAGAATAGGGTGAATTAGTTCTGTTAATCACATGTAGATTCAAGATCATCAAATGACACCATACAGCATTTGAACAATGACTTGGGTACTATGGCAGGATATAGATGAGGGAGCCAAACTGGATTGCTTTTCATCATACAGAATGTGTAATCATAGGTATCAACATAAAACTGATAAATAGAAGGATTTCATCCCCCCTCCCCAGCCCCAAAAAAGTAAGACCAAAATTGTTGAGAAATGGTTTTATAACTATAGATTGATATTTTATATAATCAAAGCAACTGTAAATAAATGTAAGCACTCTCAATCTCTCATGATGAAGCTACAAATACATTACTTAGAGGTTCTGAAAGCACAAAGAATCCTGACAGCCAAGGTGATCAGATACCTTAATCTGCAAATCTAAAACCAATTTACACAGCAGAGATGCTTTACAAGATTCAGATAAAACAAATGACAGCTTGATTATCCTTTTGAGATCAAGTTAAAAAAAATGGTTCACTAACAACTCATGATCTGAGTAAAGTTCAGCAAGACAGCTAATACAGTTCCAACAAAATCCATCAATCTTAACATTAGCAAAATTAGCAAAGTCTCAGACTTTTAGCAGATTAATATTGAGAATTCCTGAAAAGAATGTGTAATTTCTTGGTCAAAACACAAAACAAACACAGATGTGAACTGACAAGAAAATGCTCAAAAGGGCAAGAGTGTTACATAATGGAAACGACATATATAAATAATCAACTACGATTTCTTGAAAGTTGAAACCTTTGTAAACAAAACAATTCATTATCCCAACTGGGATATGTCACAATCAACTTTTTTTTTTTTACAAAATCAAAGTCAAACAAAAAAAAAAAACCATAACATGATTTATAAATAAAATAAAAAATCAAAATAAATAAAAAAATCAAAACCCATCACACATATTAACAATTCGATCATACTAGACAAAAAGAAAGAATTTTGCAAGGTGTATTGGTATACCTGTGGGAAAGGTTGAACTTGCCCAGTTTGTAAGGAGTAAGAAGAGGAATGGTGGGAGCTTCAGCAGCCATTTATAATGATTCTATTCTATTCTCTTCCTGTCGAATGCTAGTACTTTACTTCTGTTCTTGATTTCAGACAAAAGTGGGGATGAAATGCTTCTTACACAAATGGGTATTTATAGAAATGAAAAAAGCGTTAAAGATTTGTGTCCAAAAAAAGAGTCTCCAATAAGCTAGCAGGATGGTTCCAATTGGACAATGATGTTTGCTTTAAAACGGTATTCATAACATTTTTCACAGTGCCTGATGTCTGTGGTGACGTTTGGTGGATGGGGATGGGTCAAAACTATACATATTGAACCCTCAAGAATATTTGGCAACCAATGTGGACCTCTTTACTTTCACAATCAATTTCATAATTTTTTAAAATAAATTTTTTGAGAATATAGATTTTAGTATATTATTTTTATATGAGATCACCGTTAACTTTATTTTGTATTTAAAAAAATATTTTTATGATATATTACTTATAATCTATAACCTTACAAATTATGAAAATATTATTATATTTGTCACGTCATCACTTATTTTACTTAAAAAAAGAGAAATCTTTGAGACATAAAAGAGTTCATTTTTTTTTTATAGCTTCTTAAGGCAGTAAATTAATATGTATAGCCAAAATATTTTTCTTAATATGAACCACATTTTTATTTTTTTGAAAAGAAAATTGGAATTTGCCAACTTTATTGAGAGAATATATATATATATATATATATATATAAATAAAGGTAGGGAGTAGGGACGGAGACAACCAAGGGGGCCATGGTCCCCCTAGATTTTTATTTTTAAAATTAAAAGTAAAAAAAATCAAAACCCATCACACATATTAACAATTCGATCATACTAGACAAAAAGAAAGAATTTTGCAAGGTGTATTGGTATACCTGTGGGAAAGGTTGAACTTGCCCAGTTTGTAAGGAGTAAGAAGAGGAATGGTGGGAGCTTCAGCAGCCATTTATAATGATTCTATTCTATTCTCTTCCTGTCGAATGCTAGTACTTTACTTCTGTTCTTGATTTCAGACAAAAGTGGGGATGAAATGCTTCTTACACAAATGGGTATTTATAGAAATGAAAAAAGCGTTAAAGATTTGTGTCCAAAAAAAGAGTCTCCAATAAGCTAGCAGGATGGTTCCAATTGGACAATGATGTTTGCTTTAAAACGGTATTCATAACATTTTTCACAGTGCCTGATGTCTGTGGTGACGTTTGGTGGATGGGGATGGGTCAAAACTATACATATTGAACCCTCAAGAATATTTGGCAACCAATGTGGACCTCTTTACTTTCACAATCAATTTCATAATTTTTTAAAATAAATTTTTTGAGAATATAGATTTTAGTATATTATTTTTATATGAGATCACCGTTAACTTTATTTTGTATTTAAAAAAATATTTTTATGATATATTACTTATAATCTATAACCTTACAAATTATGAAAATATTATTATATTTGTCACGTCATCACTTATTTTACTTAAAAAAAGAGAAATCTTTGAGACATAAAAGAGTTCATTTTTTTTTTATAGCTTCTTAAGGCAGTAAATTAATATGTATAGCCAAAATATTTTTCTTAATATGAACCACATTTTTATTTTTTTGAAAAGAAAATTGGAATTTGCCAACTTTATTGAGAGAATATATATATATATATATATATATATAAATAAAGGTAGGGAGTAGGGACGGAGACAACCAAGGGGGCCATGGTCCCCCTAGATTTTTATTTTTAAAATTAAAAGTATATTTGTTTTATGACATTTTTAGAATTTGGGCCAATGAAAATTATTTTTAGCCTCTGTAATATAATTTTTTTCCCTTTAAATAATAAGAAAAAGATAATGGTGATGACAAGAACAACATAATTAGTTCAAACAACAACAAAAACATCTAGCCTATAGAACAACAAAAATTAGCCCAATCAACCAAAACATCACTTTAAAAATCATTATTTATCAAATCTGATCAATGAATCTTAGATCTATTAATTATTTTTTATAAAAAAAATCCCTAAATCTATACAATACCAACAGAATAAAGAGAGAATATTTCCAAGACATTGTGGAATGACTAATACACATAGACACAATTTGATATGACTCAATTGAATTAAATTCTGTTACTCTCAATCTTGTAGTTCTTCAAGGGAACTAGGCCTCCATGGATTCTTCAAGGGAATCAACCTCCAATAGCATTTCAAGAATAGCTATTCAATTGTATTATTCATCAATGGAAATCATATTACAATTTGAAGTGAACTTTCCATCCTACTGACTAACTAACAAGGTACAACACATCTCAGCCTTAACTAAATAACTAAGTACAACTCTTAATGCATCAACAATTAACCAACTACTTGTAACTAACTTTGTACAAGCATCCCTTGCCTCTCTGCCTCTCTGTATGTACAAGCCTTCTACTACCTTGCCCTTTTGCCTTGCCCACACAGCAACACACTTCCCTGCACCACACAAGCACCCTTCACTGCACTGCCTAGCCACAGCTACACCATATAGCAATGCACCCCAATCAGAGTCCTAACACAATTAATTAATATCATAATGATAATTTATAAATTTATAATTAGTGATTGTTGGTGGATGGGTTGGAATCATTATTTGAGCTTGCGTAATGGTTGCCACCATCAGCTACAAATCTTGAGCAATTGAAGCTTGTGATTTGTGACGAAGAGAGGGCCAAGTTTTGGGAGCCTATCAAGGAAGTTCTCACCAATATAAAGGACAAGGTGGCCGAAAAAGAATCAACTTGACTTGGCTTCTTAAACCATGATTTTGAGAATTGTTTCTTTTGAAAAATTTTGTGGGTTTTGTCAAGTTATTAACATTATCTTCCACTCTTTGTTTCATTTTCCTTACAGTTCAGACATATTGAACACATGAAAAAATATATATCAATAGAAAATATGATTGTTGTAAATCCTAGAATTATGTAGATTTTTGTGTTTCCTTAATTTTATGAATTTTTTTTTTTTTTGTATATTATAAGAACAAAAATCAAAATTCCATGCAAACTTTAATAATGAGACAAACGCTGTTAATTTGTGCTGGTCTTTGTTTTAAATTTTTTATTCTTTGCCCATTGGATTTTTCTTGGTCAAGAACAAGAAGCTCTTTTCTATATTATCTCCTGTCTAATCTGAATTTCGACAACCATACGTCTAAATTCATAATCATATATTCTTGGTGCTTATATCAAGGAAAATTGGTTCTCCATCGACATCATTGATTCCACTGTATATACATAATAATAAGGTTTTTTAATTTAAATTTTTTTTTTTGTCGTTCTCATAAGTCACAATGCTTAATTAATGAATTGCCTTTCTTGAGCAAGATTCAAAGAGTGTTTAGGTTGAAACTCTCTTAAAAAGTGTTTATGGACTAAATAAATAAAAAATCAGTTGCCATTAACAAGGGTAAAAATAACATGTTTGGTTCTCAATTTGTCAATTGGTTTCATCACTTACATATGGGTCAACTAGTTATGAAAAAGAAAAAAATATTTATGTACATAAGATGACACTCTCAAGCTTGTGAAATCAAATATTGATTTGAGTGTGTCCGTAAAAATTTTCAAATTGAAAAGGCAAATGTGGTCTACTAAAACCACAATTGCTCGATCTAGTACAGGAAATCCAATGGAAAAAATGCCAAAACTAAAATAATAATATAATAAATAAATAAACAAGTGAGAATTATATTGAGTAAGCCTAACAATGCCAAAGTGCTCAAAACACAGAGAATTGATCACAAACTTGACTAAAAAAAAATAGTGGACCGCACAATAAAATAGATAAAATAGACTAAAGNACAAAGCCCCATATTATCTCCTGTCTAATCTGAATTTCGACAACCATACGTCTAAATTCATAATCAAAGTGCTTATATCAGGTGCTAATCGACCATTACATCATTGATTCCACTGTATATACATAATAATAAGGTTTTTTAATTTAAAATTTTTTTTTTGTCGTTCTCATAAGTCACAATGCTTAATTAATGAATTGCCTTTCTTGAGCAAGATTCAAAGAGTGTTTAGGTTGAAACTCTCTTAAAAAGTGTTTATGGACTAAATAAATAAAAAATCAGTTGCCATTAACAAGGGTAAAAATAACATGTTTGGTTCTCAATTTGTCAATTGGTTTCATCACTTACATATGGGTCAACTAGTTATGAAAAAGAAAAAAATATTTATGTACATAAGATGACACTCTCAAGCTTGTGAAATCAAATATTGATTTGAGTGTGTCCGTAAAAATTTTCAAATTGAAAAGGCAAATGTGGTCTACTAAAACCACAATTGCTCGATCTAGTACAGGAAATCCAATGGAAAAAATGCCAAAACTAAAATAATAATAATAATAAATAAATAAACAAGTGAGAATTATATTGAGTAAGCCTAACAATGCCAAAGTGCTCAAAACACAGAGAAATTGATCACAAACTTGACTCAAAAAAAATAGTGGACCGCCCAATAAATAAATAAAATAGACTAAAGTATTAAGGTAGTAAGTTAAAAAGCACTCTTTCATGTGGATCTTCTCTTTCAAGTATTTAATGTTGCTACGTTCTTGTTGAGTCACATCAACCGCCATGTCATTTCTAATTTTTTTTCCCTGAATTTTTCCTATAATTTAATAATACTTTTACTAAATTTTTTCCTAATTTTAAAATACTATTAAAAAGAAAATGATTTCCAGCCATATCACCAACATAGGACCCAATCTTTTTAGCTTTAATTATGTTCACCGTAAAGTCCAAAAATGTTGTTGTCCACCATTAAGCCCAAATCCAACCCTTTATTCTTTTAAACGCCAACCCATTCTTCTTTAGACCTTCAGCATGACTAACGCCAACCTCTCTCTCTCTCTTCCAAAGACAGACAGATTCAATACTTCAGACCTTCGGCTTTCTGACTCCAACCTCTCTCTTCTCTTATTCGTCTCTTCCTCTCCTTATTTAAGTGAATAACTGCCATGTCATTTCTAATTTTTTTTCCCTGAATTTTTCCTATAATTTTAAAATACTTTTACTAAATTTTTTTCAAATTTTAAAATACTATTAAAAAGAAAATAATTTCCAGCTATATCACCCCATAAAGCCCAATCTTTATGGTTTTAATTTTGTTCACCATAAAACCCAAAAAAATGGACATTACGTTGATGTCCACTGTTAAAAGCCCAAATCCATTCTCACCCAAAAAAAAAAAATAATAATAAAAATAAAACCCCAAATCCAACCCTTTATTCTTTTAGACGCCATCCCTTTCTTCTTCTTCTTCTTCAGACCTTTAGCATGACTAACGCCAACCCCTCTCTCTCTCTCTTCCAAAGACAGACAGATTCAATACTTCAGACCTTCGGCTTTCTAACTCCAACCTCTCTCTTCCCTTCTTCGTCTCTTCCTCTCCTTATTTAAGTGAATAACTCCTTCATGCCTCATGACTATCTCCCCTCCTTTTGCTCTTCCTATCGTTCACGGTTTCAAAACTCCTCATTTATGGCTTGTTTGGAAGTTTAGAGAGGGAGGAGAGTAGAGGGGAGTAGAGGGAAGGGGAGTAGTGGGGAGGAGAGTAGAGGAGAATGATTCACCTCGACCTTATTTGGATGTTTTTAAAATTAGTAAGGGGGAAGGGAATAATTAGCCCTTCCCCTTGTGTAATTTTGTTAATATAATAAGGGTAAATTAGGTAATTTACTTGGTCAATAGTTTATATACTCTACTCCCCCTCCAAATCTCTCCAATTTTGGGGAATTAAAATTGGGGGGCTAGAGGGAGTCCAAACCCCTCCAAACTCCTCCAAACCCCTCTCCCTCATTCTTTAAAAAACTTCCAAACAAGGTAATTGCATTACTCTCCCTCCCTCTACTCTACTCCCCCTCCTTTTTTAAACATCCAAACATGCCATTAATTGAATCAGAAAACAGCATATTTGAAGAAGAGCTCAGAAACACTAACAGAATATGTATGATACACTTCAGGTATTTCACCTTTGTTCATGTTTCGTTTGGGAGTGTTTCTTCTGAATGATTTGCTTAAATTGATGGTTTGGAGCCCTGTAGTGGGTTTTGCTAATTTCAATCATTAAACGCATTGCTCTCTCTTTTGTATTTCAGTAATTCAATCAACACTCGGTTTCCTCTGTACGAGCCGTCGTGGTACACTTAAATTTTATTTTCTATGTATATTTAAAATTTTTAGGTTAATTCTTCTATGTTTTCCTGTTTGGGTATTGAGTTTATTATGGTCTGCAATTTTTTTTGTTTTTTAGTTGTTGCGCTTAGAGAAAGTCAAAGGGTAGGAAAATTACCCCAATCTGTGATTATTTTTATTAGGCTTATATCAAGTTGAAGTTATACAACTTCAGGGAGATCAGAGAGAATGTTTCCACCTTCCTTTGTGCAGGCTGGCTGGCATTGTGAAGATGGAACATATCAAGATTCATTGTTTTTGAATAGCTGCAGCCTGCAGGTCAATCTCCATATGTGAACCTTAGATTGTAGCCATAATACATGTGACTTTGTTATATTGCCGTCTATCTTCTGTGTCAATTTGGTATTTTGCTACTTGCTGAGTTTGTGGGAGGTCATTATGGATTTACCGCAAGCCTTTATCCATACCTTAATCAATAATACTAATTTCCTATTTATATAGATGATTGTGCATTGATTGGATGTATTTAAAGTCTAATTGATTTAATTGTTCACGTAATAGGTATTAGCCACATTCAGCTATGATAAATTGATAATAGAGTAGTAAAAACTAACAGAAAAGGCCAACGAGTTATTCAAACAAGAGATGAACACCTTGAATAACTTCTTCTTTCGTTGCAGATGCTTGCATTTTTTTCTTCATGTTTGTAGTTGTACATCATTAAGCAAGGGTTACATATGATCTTTATCATTTATTTTTTTTTTCCTTTTTTTTTTGGTAGTAAGCTTAATTTAATTACTGCATTTGAAGTTTTTTTCCTCCTTCGTTCTTTCTTATTTTTTTTTTTTTTTGTTTGCTTCAAAAGAATGTACTACTATATATGTAGTATGTTAGTTGGAGAAGTTAAATATTATGTTATGCTTGGTTAAATGAGATTTTTACTTCTATTTTTTTTTTTTTTTTTGGGTTTCAATTTTTATAATTTTAGCTGTAAGTTCCGCAGGGCTCAGTTTCTTGGGATCTTGTGCACAATAAATCTCTCTCTCTTCCTCTTAAATTTGCTTATTTTATAGAGTTTACCCAAAAGTTTTGTTTTTTTTTTTTTATAAATGAGAAGAATTTTGATTTGTTAATTTTTAAATTTTGAGCAAGTTATTGGGGTTTTAGTTCATAAATTTTGCAGTTAGAATATTGTTTCAAATTTGGTGAATTTTGGGGAATGTAATAGTGTGAAAATTTTATAAACTTTTACTGCCTAGGAAGCCAACTTGAGTCTAACAAGAACCATGAACAACTTAAGTCCAACATGAAGGCCATGAACATCCAGTAGTCTTTGGCACTGTTTTTGTTTCAATTCTTTTCCTTCCCTAATATAGCTTTGCGTTTGATTTGTTAGTTGAAATTGAAATAACACAATTTTCTTATTCTAGATGAAATTGTTAATGGTTTTTGTTTTATGTATAGTTTTCAATGCAACTAACATCAATTCAATACACAACATGAAGGTGGAAATGAAGAGTTCTTGATGCTCTTTTTTAAAGCTCTCTCTTGATTTATTAATTTTTGTTGCTTATGTTTCAATGTTAAGGATTCAGTGACAAACTTATTTTGTTTTGTACTATTGTTTTACTTGTGGGGAAAATTTGATGAGTTTTCTATGTTTGTGTTTTGTAGTTTCGTCATTGATTTGTCTGGATGTGAATGGTGTGTGGGGGACTTAGACGAAGATAATGAGCTACTTGTCTTCTATCTCAAGGTTTTTGTTTTTCCCTTATATTAATTCTGTAAATGTGTAATAGTTTATTTGAAATCTTATATAGATTCTATTTATAGTCATAGGATTCAACATAATATATTCAAAGAAACTCCTATGTAATTGTTTTTTTATTGAGTTATTGAATCAAACATGCATCCAAAATCTGTTTTAAATGGAAATAATTCAACCATGATATTTTGCTTTAATTTTTTTCTAGGACTAGAGACGAATGTTTCAGTTGAATTGTGATACCTGATTGGTGCACTACCCACACATAGATAGAGTGGAGGAAACCATAAACTGGAGTTTTATGGAGTTCTTGAAAACTTGTCTCAAGTTATGATTAGGAGTTCTATGATAATTGTATGAACTTATTATAGAACATGTGGAAAAATTGAATCTAAAGGAAAGAGGAACCATTTTGGATTAGCGACATGTTGACAAGTTTGGGGTTTGATGGTGCCATAGAAGTTTCAATGGAAGTCTTCTCTCAGTTGCTAAAGCTGTCATGATGTAAATTAGGTTACTTATTGAAAAAAAAATTTGTAAATTAGGCTAGATATTGAAAGTCTTGCTGAATGCTATAGTTACTAAAAGCTATGTTTAGCTACTAAATTACTTGAGATGTTCCTTAATTTTGGGATATAAGTTAATAAGAAATGTCTTTTACATTATGCTTTCAGATACAATTTTTATTCAACTTTGATGTTGGTTTTTATTCCCTTTTAGATTTTATAGACGAAGTAGGAACACATAATTTGTATTTTATATTTTGTGTTTTTGTGTATGCATATCCACATTCCCGCACACAATATATACACTATCAACTTATATAGTTGCATGGCTAGATAGTTTAGCAAATACCTGTTAGTGTTTAATGGGTCTTTGCATTTTAATAAAATTTAATGAATTCAAAGTGGAATTTGTTAGATAGCATCGATTGTGTTTTCAACCAATTGAATATCGAAGAAACATTTGACATTCTTTTTTTTTTTAGTTTATATAACATGCCTCATTAAATAGATCAATCTTCAAATATTTAGAAACAAATTATAAGTAGCATGTAACTTTGCAATATGAACTAAACAATAGACTTGCATATCTCTTTCTCAACTACAAATGTACCAATACTGAGAAACACTATTTGAAAGGAGATTTAAATGGAAATAATTGTGCTTGCCAAAGGAGGAGTAAAGATTCATAAATTTACTTTTGTAAGTCTGAATAAGCTTTTTAAAGGTTATGATTATGGATTCATCAAACTTGCAACATTTAACCATTTAAATTTGTTGTTTAAGTACATGAATATTAGGAATTAATCTTATAACTTTCATCAATCTAGAGGAAGATGAATTAAAAAAAAAATGAATTTCTTGAACATTATTTGAATTTTCCGTGCATCGCAGGGTTAGCGACTAGTTTACATAACTCACCAATCTCTTTTGGCAAGTGTCTAATGCTTAGGCAATCACATATGTCGGAGAAGTCTTAACTTATGAGGCTTTTGATTGATTCTGGCAACTTAGATAAATTCAGTACAGTACCTAAGCCTGAGCACTTCTAAATTCACTAGCTTTCCAATTCCTTTGGGAAGTGAAGACAGTTGATGACAATTAGTGATCACAAGTTTTTTTAGGAGGATAACATCACACAGCACTGAGGCAATTCTGTTGGGGATTTCACCAAATTAAGGAGTAATAATGAAAGAACAAATCGAACACATTCAAATAAATAGAAATTAGTGATTGACTTGGGTATAATTGAATGTTATCCTTAGATAATAGTTGTCCCATATGCAAGTTGCTAAAGGATTTTACAAACTTGTCTCCAGATAAACAAGTTTATTGGGTTCTACAAATAACAATTTTGGAGAATACCTACAGGATTTTTTGTGTTTCGTTGTTAACTTACTATCAAGTCTATCTTTCAAGTGAACATTAACCCTATTTATACCATAGGGTTATAAGCCCTTCAAAAGGTAAATATGGAGAGTTACGATGCCTCATAAAACTTTTACAAGATTTAAAACCTTTCTCAAAGTTTAGAACAGTTACCACAATTTTGCAGAAGATTTCTGCAAAAACAGTTTTTACAAGGCTCAGATCAATCGAGAGGATTGAGCATAGATCGAAAGGTTTTCGATCGATCGAACAGGAATCGAACATCAATCGAGTCAGCAGAAGCTTCAAATCAATTTTCTTGATCAATTCGATCGATCGAGCAAAAATTTTCGACCGATCGAAACATCCTAAAACTTGAATTTTCACAAAGAAAATTCAGATCTCGAAATTCCATTTTATTCATTTATACAAATGAATACTCTCCAACCTTATATCAATTACAACCTATTCTTATATTTACCTATATATACATAAATTCCACAAGATCATTGCAATAGTCAATGTTTATCTCCATTAGATTTGGCAATGCATCTGAAACTTGGATGGAACAATTCCCAAAAGCCTTGACCAATATTACAAATGAACAAGGATATTTCTTCAACTCTTCAATAGTACAGGGGCATTGCAAAGGGAAGGGATTGAACCTTCTCCAATCTGATTCTCTTTAAATTGGGTAGAGATTGAGTAGTTGAAAATTTATTATTTCAGCAGGAAAGACCATAATTAGAAATTACCAAAACCTTGAGTTTATCCATTTTATCACAAAATCAGGTAACTTGTATGCTTTTCTGAAAATTCAGAACTAAAACCTCAACTTGGGTGCATGAATGTCGCACCAAGTTGATGAGAATGATTCATCTGCAAAAAGAATTATAGACGATGTGAGAAGGCACTCAATATGTATGGCGCGTGACTGTGTGTGTGTGTTCCATGCATATGTGTGATAAGAGAAAACATGAACAAACCAGTTGAGATAGATAACAAGCGGGCATTGATGGGTTGCTGATCCTGAAGTGTTTTCACTTGCGTCTATAATCCTCTTTGCCTTTGTCCTTCTGGCCCTTGGCAGCTTTCAAACATAGCTAGCTCTCTAAGAAGATCATGTTGTGTGACATAGTCTTCATTATAATAATCGTTGATCTCACTTGCATTTTCCTGGAGAATGAGCAAAATTATAAGTAAGAAAAGATTCAATTTTTTTCTTCAAATGCAAAAGTACTCCCAAAAAATCTATAACAAAAATATTATTGCCATAAAGTTAATTAAGTTATAAGACATTACAAAAATTTGTTTCTTAGGCTGTGTACAGATTGATAACATATTATGACTACTAACTAGCAATGGTTACTTGAAAAAAATACACGCTAAGAGTCAGCATGCGTACCTTGTCATCACAAGATTAGCCAGATTCCGAGAGGTGAGTTCATGTAAAATGGAAATGGCATCAATACCATCTTCATCGTGTTTATATAATTCTTGCCACACATCAATGAGGGCAAGAACAGGATCCTTTGGTCTTCACGAAATGAACCTAGATCCATAAAACACTCTTTTAAATTGTCCTCATCAACTGAAAATTCTAGGCTTTTTTTAAAGACAATGAAGCAGATCAGAACTAGAATTGAAGATAGAATGATCACTAGACCATTTTCAACCTCTACTGCTCCAAGCCTCTACAGGCTTCCCACAGAGTGATTTGCCATTCACTTTGAGGGCTAGCGGGAACCCCACACAGCCTCTCACTATCTGCAATTTAAGGAACCAAGTAAAATTCAGTTATAGTCATTCAAAATTCAAACCACATGAATTGAAAACAAAACAAGCAAGTTCAATTCTAAGTATTAGTCTGAAAGCATGATTTTGGCAGGTACAAATGATATTATATATGTACTAATCAGCACCAAGACTAGAATGTATTTCTTCATTCATATGCATAACATAAATACTTACTTTACCCAATGGCAAAAAAGTGTAAATAAAATTAAGCACATTGCATCCGTATGTATCACATTTACATAGAACTTTTTTGATAACTTCAACTGAAATGTGAGAACTCCCATCTTGCAGTGATGCTGAGTGATGTAGTAGAGTCGTTGCATCTTCATCATTTAACGGTTTTAAGTTATATGTAAAGCTATATCCTGGAAGTGTAGTTCTTGAGGTCACCAGAATATTGTAATTTGGCATATCAAACTTAAACTTCTCAAGACGGAATTCTGATCCAGACTAGACATCATCCAAGATCAATAATATAGGATTTGATCCAATTTGGGTTAGTCATTCTTGTAGCTGGTTGATTGCATCTTCATCACTTTGGAACTGGGGCACCCAACCACTTATACATTGATATAGTCTTCACTAACGTATAACATTTTAAACTGAAAACATAGATAATAATGGCGGTCTGATGAAGTGAATTACACACAATTTCAATCGCAGCAAAGATTAAGACATGAGCCAAAAAACAGTTTTTGAATCTGTGATTATTTTTATTAGGCTTATATCAAGTTGAAGTTATACAACTTCAGGGAGATCAGAGGAAGAATGTTTCCACCTTCCTTTGTGCAGGCTGGCTGGCATTGTGAAGATGGAACATATCAAGATTCATTGTTTTTGAATAGCTGCAGCCTGCAGGTCAATCTCCATATGTGAACCTTAGATTGTAGCCATAATACATGTGACTTTGTTATATGCACGTCTATCTTCTGTGTCAATTTGGTAGTTTTGCTACTTGCTGAGTTGTGTGGGAGGGTCATTATGGATTGTACCGAAGCCTTTATCCATACCTTAATCAATAATGCTAATTTCCTGTTTTATATAGATGATTGTGCATTGATTGGATGGATTTAAATGTCTAATTGATTTAATTGTCACGTAATTAGGTATTGCCACATTTAGCTATGATAAATTGATAATAGAGTTAATAAACTAACAGAAAAGGCCAAGAGTTATTCAAACAAGAGATTAACACCTGAATAACTTCTTCTTTCGTTGCAGATGCTTGCATTTTTTTTTCTTCATGTTTGTAGTTGTACATCATTAAGCAAGGGTTACATATGATTCTTTATTCATTGTTTATTTATTTTTTCTTTTTTTTTGGTAGTAAGCTTAATTTAATTACTGCATTTGAAGTTTTTTTCCTCCTTCGTTCTTTCTTATGTTTTTTTTTTTGTTTGCTTCAAAAGGGGTCATTCTACAGTACCCACTTGTTTTTTGTGTGGGTACGGTACCCACCCATATCTGGACCGTTAATTCTAAATGTTTTAATCTTAGCCGTTTAACTGAGTTTTAGTGGCTTACCGAGTACCGATAAACCAAGTTATATTATAAAAGCTGAAAAAGAAAAAGAAAAAAAAAACAACAGCAGATGTTGCGTTCTCTCTCTCTCTCGTTCTATCAATTCAGAGGCTTTGTCAACGAAGACGATGCTTGAGACTGCTTCCATGAAGTTCAAGATTGGCAAGGTGTGAACTCTTAAGTTGTTTTTCGTTTGAAATTTCAAACTTCGTTGTCTTCTTTCTTTCTTTCATTTGCAGTTTTTATTTTCGTGTATTTGAATGAATTTGGAACCCTAAACTCCCTAATATATGGTTTTGGTGTTTGGATATTATTGATTTTAGATCCTTCGGATTCATTACTGAAGCACAATATTTCAGCATTATGTTGCTTTAGTTTTTTATTTTCTAGATATAGGCAAGTTGAAATCGCAAATTTCCTTGAGTAATGATTGGGTTTTGCTTTATTTTCTATTTGGATATCAATGAATTCAAATCCTAAATTCTAACCACTGGATTGTGATATTAATAGTTCTATACATACATAAACCTCCGTAAATCCCTGTATGTATGTGAAGAAGGTAAGGATCAAAACAAAACTCGTTTGTTTTGTTCCCTTTTTTATTTGTTGTTGGATTTTTGCAGCAACCCATTACATCACTAATCTTGACCCAAAAAGTTTTTTTTTTTTTTTTTTTTTTAATGAAAGAATTTTGATTTTGTTAATTTTTAAATTTTGAGCAAGTTATTGGGGTTTTAGTTCATAAATTTTGCAGTTAGAATATTGTTTCAAATTTGGTGAATTTTGGGGAATGTAATAGTGTGAAAATTTTATGAACTTTTACTGCCTAGGAAGCCAACTTGAGTCTAACAAAGCCATGAACAACTTAAGTCCAACATGAAGGCCATGAACATCCAGGTAGTTTGTTGGCACGTTTTTGTTTCAATTTTTTTCCTTCCCCTAATATAGCTTTGCCGTTTGATTTGTTAGTTGAAATTGAAATAACACAATTTTCTTATTCTAGATGAAATTGTTAATGGGTTTTTGTTTTATGTATAGTTTTCAATGCAACTAACATCAATTCAATACACAACCATGAAGGTGGAAATGAAAGTTCTTGATGCTCTTTTTTAAAGCTCTCTCTGATTTATTAATTTCTGTTGCTTATTGTTTCAATGTTAAGGATTCAGTGACAAACTTATTTTGTTTTTGTACTATTGTTTTACTTGTGGGGAAAATTTGATGAGTTTTCTATGTTTGTGTTTTGTAGTTTGTATTGATTTGCTGGATGTGAATGGTGATGTGGGGGACTTAGACGAAGATAATGAGCTATTTGTCTTCTATCTCAAGGTTTTTGTTTTTCCCTTACATTAATTTGTAAATGTGTAATAGTTTATTTGAAATCTTATATAGATTCTATTTATAGTCATAGGTTCAACATAATATATTCAAAGAAACTCCTATTAATTGTTTTTTTATTGAGTTATTGAATCAAACATGCATCCAAAATCTGTTTTAAATGGAAATAATTCAACCAATGATTTTTTTTTTTTTTAATTTTTATAAAATTAGGCTAGAGACGAATGTTTGCATTGAATTGTGTACCTGATTGTGCACTCCCACACATAGATAGAGTGGAGGAAAACCATAAACTGGAGTTTTATGGAGTTCTTGAAAACTTGTCTCAAGTTATGATTAGGAGTTCTATGATAATTGTATATAACTTATTATAGAACATAGTGGAAAAATTGAATCTAAAGGAAAGAGGAACCATTTTGGATTAGCACATGTTGACAAGTTTGGGGTTTGATGGTGCCATAGAAGTTTCAATGGAAGTCTTCTCTCAGTTGCTAAACTGTCATGAATGTAAATTAGGTTACTTATTGAAAAAAAAAATTGTAAATTAGGCTAGATATTGAAAGCTCTTGCTGAATGCTATAGTTACTAAAAGCCATGTTTAGCTACTAAATTACTTGAGATGTTCCTTAAAATTTTGGGATATAAGTTAATAAGAAATTTCTTTTACATTATGCTTTCAGATACAATTTTTATTCAACTTTGATGTTGGTTTTTATTCCCTTTTAGATTTTATAGAGAAGTAGGAACACATAATTTGTATTTTAATTTTGTGTGTTTTTGTGTATGCATATCCACATTCCCGCACACAATATATACACTATCAACTTATATAGTTGCTTGGCTAGATAGTTTAGCAAATACCTGTTAGTGTTTAATGGGGTCTTGCATTTTAATAAAATTTAATGAATTCAAAGTGGAACTTTGTTAGATAGCATTGATTGTGTTTTCAACCAATTGAATATCGAGAAACATTTGACATTCTTTTTTTTTTTAGTTTATATAACATGCCTCATTAAATAGATCAATCTTCAAATATTTAGAAACAAATTATAAGTAGCATGTAACTTTGCAATATGAACTAAACAATAGACTTGCATATCTCTTTTCCAACTACAAATGTACCAATTCTGAGAAACACTATTTGAAAGGAGATTTAAATGGAAAATAATTGTGCTTGCCAAAGGAGGAGTAAAGATTCATAAATTTACTTTTGTAAGTCTGCAATAAAGCATTTTTAAAGGTTATGATTATGGATTCATCAAACTTGCAACATTTAACCATTTAAATTTGTTGTTTAAGTACATGAATATTAGGAATTAATCTTATAACTTTCATCAATCTAGAGGAAGATGAATTAAAAAAAAAATGAATTTCTTGAACAATTATTTGAATTTTTCCGTGTATCGCACGGGTTAACGACTAGTTTACATAACTCACCAATCTCTTTTGGCAAGTGTCTAATGCTTAGGCAATCACATATGTCGGGAAGTCTTAACTTATCGAGGCTTTTGATTGATTCTGGCAACTTAGATAAATTAGTACAGTACCTAAGCCTGAGCACTTCTAAATTCACTAGCTTTCCAATTCCTTTGGGAAGTGAAGACAGTTGATGACAATTAGTGATCACAAGTTTTTTTAGGAGGATAACATCACACAGCACTGTAGGCAATTCTGTTGGGGATTTCACCAAATTAAGGAGTAATAATGAAGGAACAAATGAAAACATTAAGTAAATAGAAATTAGTGATTGACTTGAAAGTATAATTGAATGTTATCTTTAGATAATAGTTGTCCCCATATGCAAGTTGCTAAAGGATTTCTATAAACTTGTCTCCAAGATACAACGAAGTTTATTGGGTTCTACAAATAACAATTTTGGAGAATACCCACAGGATTTTTTGTGTTTTTGTATAACTTACTATCAAGTCTATCTTTCAAGTGAACATTAATCTCTATTTATACCCATAGGGTTATAACCTTTCAAAAGGTAAATATGGAGAGTTACGATGCCTCATAAAACTGTTTACAAGATTTAAAACCTTTCTCAAAGTTTAGAACGGTTACCACAATTTTGCAAAAGATTTTGCAAAAACAGTTTTTACAAAGCTCAATCAATCGAGAGGAATTGAGCATCAATCGAAAAGAGTTCGATCGATCAAACAGGAATCGAACATCAATCGAGTCAGGCAGAAGCTTCAAATCAATTTTCTTGATCAATTCGATCGATCGAGCAAAAGTTTCAACCGATCGAACATCCTAAAACTTGAATTTTCACAAAGAAAATTCCAGATCTCGAAATTCCATTTTATTCATTTTACAAATAAATACTCACCAACCTTATATCACTATTACAACCTATCCTTATATTTACCTATATATACAATAAATTCCACAAGATCATTGCAATAGTCAATGTTTATCTCCATTAGATTTGGCAATGCATCTGAAACTTGGATGGAACAATTCCCAAAAGCCTGACCAATATTACAAATGAACAAGGATATTTTCTTCAAACTCTTCAATAGTACAGAGGCATTGCAAAGGGAAGGGATTGAAACCTTCTCCAATCTGATTCTCTTTAAATTGGGTAGAGTTGAGTAGTTGAAAATTTATTATTTCAGCAGGAAAGTCCATAATTAGAAATTACCAAAACCTTGAGTTTATCCATTTTATACACAAAATCAGGTAACTTGTATGCTTTTTCTGAAAATTCAGAACTAAAACCTCAACATTGGGTGCATGAATGTCGCACCAAGTTGATGAGAATGATTCATCTGCAAAAAGAATTATAGACGATGTGAGAAGGCACTCAATATGTATTGGGCGTGTGACTGTGTGTGTCCATGAATATGTGTGATAAGAGAAAACATGAACAAACCAGTTGAGATAGATAACAAGCGGGCATTGATGGGTTGCTGATCCTGAGTGTTTTCACTTGCGTCTATAATCTGTCTTTGCCTTTGTCTTTCTGGCCCTTGGCAGCTTTCAAACATAGCTAGCTCTCTAAGAAGATCATGTTGTGTGACATAGTCTTCATTATAATAATCGTTGATCTCACTTGCATTTTTCCTGGAGAATGAGCAAAAATTATAAGTAAGAAAAGATTCAATTTTTTTCTTCAAATGCAAAAAGTACTTCCCAAAAAATCTATAACAAAAATATTATTGCCATAAGAAGTTAATTAAGTTATAAGACATTACAAAAATTTGTTCCTTAGGCTATGTACAGAGTGATAACATATTATGACTACTAACTAGCAATGGTTACTTGAAAAAAATACACGCTAAGAGTCAGCATGCATACCTTGTCATCACAAGATTAGCCAGATTCCGAGAGGTGAGTTCATGTAAAATGGCAATGGCATCAATACCATCTTCATCGTGTTTATATAATTCTTGCCACACATCAATGAGGGCAAGAACATGGATCCTTTGGTCTTCACGAAATGAACCTAGATCCATAAAACACTCTTTTAAATTGTCCTCATCAACTGAAAATTCTAGGCTTTTTTAAAGACAATGAAGCAGATCAGAACTAGAATTGAAGATAGAATGACCACTAGACCATTTTCTACCTCTACCGATCCAAGCCTCTACAGGCTTCCCACGGAGTGATTTGCCATTCACTTTGAGGGCTAGTGGAAACCCCCCACAGCCTCTCACTATCTGCAATTTAAGGAACCAAATAAAATTTAGTTATAGTCATTCAAAATTCAAATCACATGAATTGAAAACAAAACAAGCAAGTTCAATTCTAAGTATTAGTTTGAAAGCATGATTTTGGCAGGTACAAATGATATTATATATGTACTAATCAACACCAAGACTAGAATGTATTTCTTCATTCATATGCATAACACAAATACTTACTTTACCCAATGGCAAAAAGTGTAAATAAAATTAAGCACATTGCATCCGTATGTATCACAATTACATAGAACTTTTTTGATAACTTCAACTGAAATGTGAGAACTCCCATCTTGTAGTGATGCTGAGTGATGTAGTAGAGTCTTTGCATCTTCATCATTTAACGGTTTTAAGTTATATGTAAAGCTATATCCTGGAAGTGTAGTTCTTGAGGTCACCAGAATATTGTAATTTGGCATATCAAACTTAAACTTCTGAAGACGGAATTCTGATCCAGACTAGACATCATCCAAGATCAATAATATAGGATTTGATCCAATTTGGGTTAGTCATTCTTGTAGCTGGTTGATTGCATCTTCATCAATTTGGAACTGGGGCACCTAAACACTTATACATTGATATAGTCTTTGCTAACGCATAACATTTTAAACTAAAAACATAGATAATAATGGCAAGTGAATTACACACAATTTCAATCGCAGCAAAGATTAAGAGGTGAGCTTTTTTTTTTTTTTTTTTTTTTTTTAAAGTTTTTGAGAAACACCACCAATTATTAAGAAATTATATATATCTTACTACTCTTCTAAGGCAATAAATCCAAAGGATGAAATGTGCCAAAAGCAGTGCTTGACTTTTGAAAGGGCTAAAATAAATAATGAACATAATTAGTAAAGGCCTATCATATCTTACCTAATCCTAATGAGACATAAATTTGTTTCAAACTGTATTTTAATTTCACTTGCAGAAATACAAATCTTCATGTGTGAATGCATTGCAATCCCATTTATTCCCATTATAGTCATGTATATGATATTCAAATTTCAAGCAATAGTTCAATTTAAGGTTCACCAATGAAATTTATCAAGAATTCAACTGATGAACCAGTTGATTTGAAGAAATTTGATTTTGCTGGTTGTGATATAAATGATTTTAGCTTAAGACTATCAAGTATTTTATTGCAAGTCGTTCTATGTATTCTATGTAATGTTTATACATGTGCGTCTCATTATACCAACAGACCAGGACACATTGGTTCTTAGATTTCACTAGTGGAGTCAGTTATTTTTGTTAAGGGTAAATACTAGTATACACCGCTTATTTTACACAAATGTACACACTTTTTGCACTGAAATCTTGACTTCAAGTGGTGTGAAATAAACACCACCCTTTGGTTAATACAGTATAATGGCTAATACAGTCAGTTAATAAGTTTTGTAACCCTGTTCTTGATGTATAAAAACATAACACAGCATTGTAATTCTTGTTTATAACATTTAAAAAAAAATTGTATATGTATTTTGTTTTAGGTAGTTCCTAACAGTTTACTAAGATCCACATACTAGCACTATAAATAACTTAAAGAATATGCAAACTCATGCCAATTATGCATTATAATTACATACACAAAAAAAAAAAAAGAAAAAAAAAATAGAGGGATCAAATACCTCTAATTTCCTGGTCATAACCAAGCATTTTCTCCAATGTGGTCTTTCTGCATCCTCCAGGAGTAGTCCGTAGAAGCCGCTGCTTCTCCTCCTCTAGCAGCTTCATCTTCAAGACCTTCAAAGGTTCATCCATCCCAACAGTAATATCCGGGGGTCCAGGAACTGAGCACGACAACTAACCAATCTTCAACTGCTCCAGAATCTACAAAATATCCTTTTGTTTTGTACTTGCATATGAACCTGGAAGAACATCACAATGGCCTCATTCAACTTTGTTAGTTGTCTCCCTTAGTAGGCTTGTAAAGGGTAGTCCCACTCTTGGTGCCCCAAATTGCCAATGAGCTCCTGGGCCTTCCTCATATCTTCAATCAAGCTCATTGTTTCCCCTTCTGGGTGATCAAGCTTTTTGTTTAATTGTCTTATCTCCTCAACCGCTGGAGCTAAAAGATTTAGATTGAATTGGAGGCTTTTAAGAATTGGCTTGAACTCAAGGGCATAGCTTCCAACACTCTTAATTGTGTCATTAAACCCCTCTCCAAACACTACCCCAGAGCAGCCCCTCCAACCAATGATGCCATAGCTTTGCTTTGCAAACTAACTCAAACCTCCATTATGACACAAAAAGAAACCAAAGATTCTGTATCCAAGATCTTCGGAAACCAGTTAAAGAAACAAAAACACTACATTAACACATGTCATATCAAGGAATAGGCCAAATATACAGAAATGAGACATCTCAGTTTCTGTATTCTACTCATCATCTCTACTGCAGTCCAAGAAATGCTAGTTATCTGGAGAAACCATATGATATCTGTGATCCATATAGCAATCCACAGGCACAGGAACTAGTGCAAATTCTACCACCTCCTGAATGGGTTGTGCAGGGATATCCTGAAAAGCAAGGAGATGGATGGGTTGGAGACTCTAGGACTTGGGTGCTTGATGTGGGTGCTCTCTCTAGTCGGTTATAATTCTATCAGGTAATTATGTTATTTTTAGTAACTTAGCCGTTATCAAATTTGTTTTGGAATCCTGGTTGAATTCACACATACACACACACACAAAGGAATGATATGCGAATGTGGACTTAAAATTTGGCTAAATGCTAAGTTCATGTTCATAGTAAATGGATGTTTGTGTGCTATGCATCTAGGAACATTCAAATTTTTTATCATGTACTTCTATGCATAGAAAATTCAACTAATTATAAGTCCTTACTGCTAATTGTAAGTTTCTATATGTTATCTTTGAGGTGAGACTTCCCAGAGGCCTCATGAGACTTAAGAATTTTCAATTCTTCCTCTATCTCCTGTCTAATCCTCTCTTACTTACTCTTAATTTCTGCACTACTGTGCAAACTTGTCATCCGTATGTCTGTCCTTTCTCCCATACTCATCCTTGAGATGCTACAGCTTTGTCCAAAAATTCTAACCCTAACTCTATGCAGCATTCAATATTCAGATTGGATGCAATTGAAAAATGTCATATGTTTGCTTTGGATTTATCATTTATCTAGACCTACTCCCAACATCCTGAAGGGCCTGAACGCATTAGAATTCAGAGCAATTGCTTTGCTAATTCACATTAGTGAACTTTTGTAGTTTAGTTTACTTTAACTTGATTAGTGCTATTGAGTTTGTCCTTCTGCTTGAAGATGAACAACATAGTTATAGGGCACTAATGGGAAACATATTACTATTGCCCAGGATCTAGGAACTGAACCAGCAAGGCGTGTATGGTCTTCAATTAATGTTGGTACAGAGATATATGTTAGCAGCACAGGGATGACTGCAGAATGGTCTGTCAGTGATTTTGATAAATTGGTTCCTGAAGATGTTGCTAGCTCTGGAGTTAGCTTTGTTTGATCTTTGTAGAGTATATTCACCCTTTCATTTAGTAAAGAATAAGTAAATAGAGTAAGTAGAACCCATTACAGTTCTACTTAAACCACGCTATCATGTCAGCAATAGATTCAACACACATACCCATGATAAGTGTTATGTACATGTTCTCTTAAATCCAGAGATAATCCTCCTGAATTTCTTCGCTATTCAAGTATAAACATTGGAGCTAACCTTATGATGCCAATTGTAAATAATAAATAACTTTTCTTAGACTCCTCTTGGTTGCCAAGGAATTGAGGAAATGCTATTTGCTAATCATGTGTGTGCGTATAATTCCATTTGTAAACTCCACTTGTATTTGTGCTTAATGTAACATATTTTGTACACAACTGGTCTCTAGCTTAGAAAGATAAAGTTGATAGCTAGCTTGAAATTTAGTCACTTTATTATAAATGGAAGTGAGAAAACAAGCCTGAATGCCCTAAATATGGATAATATCACAAGTAATTGAGTAGCCACTTATAATGGTTCAATGTAGACCTTATGTATGCCAAAAATGAAAGGAGACCGAGTCCATTACAGCTAAAGCTGAAAGCAAAATCCTATACGCATATTTGTCAATTTAAGTAAAGAATCATTGCTTGTAATAGCCAAATTATTCTTCAAAATCATGATTAGTCTAGCGCAGAAGTAGATCAGCACCGACAATATTATCGCTAGAAGAGAATAACCACTTCAAAATTATTTAGATCTATCAAATCTTTTTGTTGCACTTGTACAATACAATGAAAACACTAAAAGCAAGAAAGGAATTACATAGGGCAATGTTTTTGGACAATTTATTTTCACTCCTCTCCTTAAAAGCCTAAGCAATGTCTTCAAGGAATGGATAATCATTGTATCCAAGGATGGGGTCAGAGGTGTAGAATGTGTCTCTGTTGTACTTGTTGAGAGGAGCATTGAGCTTAAATCTCTTAGGCAAATCGGGATTGGCTAAAAATAGACGACCAAAAACAACAAGATTTGCATGGTTTTCAGCAATAGCTTTGTTCCCATCTTCCCTGTCATAACCCCCAGCAACTAAAAAGCTACCCTTAAAAGCCTTTCTCATTGGCATAAGACTATGGGGACTTTCACTCTTTTCTCCAATTGTCTTCATTCTTGGCTCAACCATGTGGCAATAAAGAATCTCATATTTGTTTAAGGAGTCAGCCATGTAAAGGCCCAAAGCTTTTGGATTTGAGTCTCCGGATTCCATGTAGTCTGCAAAAGGAGATAGCCTTATTCCAACCCTGTCTGCTCCTATCTCATTAGAAACAGCTTCAACTATTTCCAAAGCAAACCGACAACGATTTTCGAGGGATCCACCATATTGATCCGTTCGATCATTCACTTGATCCTTCATAAACTGGTCAATTAGGCAACCATGAGCCCCATGGATCTCTACTCCATCAAAGCCTTTGTATAAGACAAATAATGACATTTTAATGAAGGTACTATGTAATAACAATGGTAACCATGAGCCCCGTTGTTCTTTCAGATTTCTTTCATCAAGTACAAAGTACATTTCTTCACTCCCTTGTACGTTTGACCAATCAAATATCATTTATCTTATATAAGCACATGAAAAGAACTTACCAGCTTCAATAGCATTCCTTGCAGCATGTCTAAAATCATTGACGATTTGAGGAATTTCCTCTATCCTCAGCCGCCTTGGAGGAGTGAAGTCTGCAATGTTAAATCCATTAGCTTGAATTTGAGGGGTCAAAGGCCTGTCAGAGGAAGAAAGTGGGGCTTGACCATTTGGCTGAAAGCCTGTAGACAACAATATAAAGAAAAATAAATATCCAATTAATTCAAATGAGTTTGATAAGAAATCATCAATCACCACTTAAAGAATTAGAAAAATGAGTTATGATCCGTTAAATTACTTTGAAAAAGATGTTTCTTCACAAAGATATAATTTTGATTTAAAAAAAAAAAAAAAATTATCTAAAGAGGTAATTGACAAGACCTTCATTGATTTGAAAACTACTAAAAAAAGAGAGACAAAATTAATACTTCTTTTGGATCATGAAGGCATAATAGCTCCATTATGTGTTTCACATAATTGTACAGTAAGGATGGGGCTCCATAAATATTCCACTCCAAAAAAAAGGAAATTTCAAGATCTTATTACATTTTTTTTTTTTTTTTTTTTTTTTTTTTGGAAAGCTCATGATCTTAGGGTTGTCTAACATGCCAAAAAGTGGTGGTTGGTTGTCTATGACTACCATAGATATAGGACTTAATAATGATTTTGACAACTGATTTAGAGCAAGTGGTGTCTACAAATCTAAAACAAAACTACGAAGATTTTGAAAGACCAACCGACTTAAAGAACCATGCTTTTGAAAAAGTGGCATGCAACCACCACTCTGGCCTTTTCTACTGAAATGACTAAATAATATTCTATTCAATGGTGATATAAAACATCCTTTTTGGCTGAAATGACAACAACATTAGCTTTTTGTCCAACCAACCACAGTGATTTGATACAGTGATTTGATTTTGTTAAAGCAGTGGGTGTCACTTTATTCGTATCCTTAAAACAAAATTACATTAACATATCAGACTTATAATAGAAGATGCCCCTTCCACTGAGGCAATGATCATCATAAATGCCCCCTTGTAATAAAAAAAAAAAAAAAAACCCATTTATAGTAGAGAAGATAATGCAACAAAATATTTTATTGTTGCATAAATTTCCTTTACTCCCTCAATCCAACAATGATCATCACTTTTGTTAATTTTTCTTTCTCCAAAATGAGAGTCAATCCAATTAATGCTCTTCCTCAAAAAGTATGTTTTTATTTCAAATGTGACACTTATTATGCAGGTAATAGCATTCTACAGCACCAACAGATGGTTATTTCAGCAGTTAATAAAAACTTCAATCCAATTTGATTCTCTACCAAATAGGTTCACACACAATACTTCCTTTAGGATCAACAGCAATCAATAGTTAAATAGCACAATGTGGTATGGAAAACCCAAATCTACTCAATTCATGAATCAGTTACCATATAGTCTTCGTAATTTAGCATATTACAAAACATTCAACTCTCTCCATCCATTACAAAAGTTTAATTGTCAACAAGCAATATAGAAGAGAAGATATAAAGGTGGTCTAAGTCAAAGACAAACCTTGATTTGAAACCCTTCCCGTATGCCAAATTTGACAAAAGAAAACTCCACCTTTGGCATGAACAGCATCTACAATGGGTTTCCAAGCTTCAACTTGCTCTTTTGTCCATATTCCAGGTGTGTCTGGAAACCTTTACAATAGCAAAGAAACCTAACAAGTCATAAAAATTTTCAAGGCAAGAAAGGGAACCCTCAAAATGGAAATTGTCTTTCAATGTGAAACATGGTAAGAAATTGATTACCCTTGAGCAGTGTTAGAAACTCCAGTGGCTTCAGCTATCAGTAGACCACCTTTGGAGGTTCTCTGAGAATAATATAAGATAGCATGTGGCTGAGGAACATTGCCATAAGATCTCTATCTGGTCAATGGTGCCAAAACAACTCTGAAAATACAAATTAAATGATAACTTGTGCAAATCAAGTAAGAAATCTATCTAATTGAAGAAAGTAGTACCCTATAAGAATCGAATATATATTTCCTGTGGCAAAGTCGGGAAGAATAATATGATTAAGCCCCTTTCTATATGTTATACTAGATACTAAAAAATAAAATAAAATAAGGCAAGTAACAAATGAAACCAAATCAAACAATTCATTTTTGAATGATTATGGTGGAGACAAGGACAGCTTCACAACTTCACCTGTGGATTGCTAAAATATAAACTTTTAAATAAGGTTTGAGAAGCTGAAGAAAAACACAAAATCAGAAAAACTCTGCCTATAATATAATGCTTTTCCTTTTGAGTAGATAAATAAAAACCTAAATGAGAGAGTGACAAAGACAGACAAAATGTTTGACTTGATCTATAATTTCTTTTTTCTCCTTTAGAGTTTGTTCATCGTTAAAGTACAACCATATTGTCGAGTATTAAAGATAGATTTCACAACATGCTGTACTGGAGTGGGGTAGGAGAACCTCAAAGATCCTATAGGCCCTTCAATTATGACAATTTCTATATCATTAATAGCTAATTTGCCATGCACTTGAAATTTGAAAATACTTAGTTTCAAGTTCAGGGCCTATGTTTTTCTTAATTCGTGTACCTCTCTTTTCAACCTATGTTTATATCATAAGCTTACCTTTTTCCAACACCTAGAAAGCTGCAGCAAAGAGCACTTTTTTTTTGAAAAAAAAAAAAAAGAGTGGCACTTTGTTTAGGACTGTTTTCAAACATAAAACTTAACAATTCTAATGAGAGCATTTTGGAAAGAAGGCAAGTATATATTTGTGTAGTATGGACTTCAAAAGTGACTGCTTATGACATTTCAACTCTTAATAGTATCCAGACCTAGCCTAGACTCAGTGTACAATAAGTTAAATTGGCCAAGAAAGAATTTTGCCCAGTTTGTAAGGAGTATTGGTATACCTATGGGAAAGGTTGAACTTGCCCAGTTTGTAAGGAGTAAGAAGAGGAATGGTGGGAGCTTCAGCAGCCATTTATAATGATTCTATTCTATTCTTTCCTGTTGAATGCTAGTACTTTACTTCTGTTCCTGATTTTCAGACAAAAGTGGGAATGAAATGCTTGTTACACAAATGGGTATTTATAGAAATGAAAAAAGCATTAAAGATTTGTGTCCCAAAAAAAAAAGTCTCCTATAAGCTAGCAGGATGGTTCCATTTGGACAATGATGTTTCCTTTTAAAATGGTATTCAGAACTTTTTTCACAGCGCCTGATGTCTGTGGTGACGTTTGGAAATACGTGGCGGTAATGGGTCTACACTATACATTGAACCCTCAAGAAAATTTGGCCACCAACATGGACCATTGGCCTATTTAACTAGAAAATGCCTTGTATATTGGATGCGTGATATACCACCTCTTATTTAACCATATTTTCTGCTTCTATGAACAGCACCACTTTAAGTCCACAATCAATTTCATAATTTTTTAAAATAATTTTTTTGAGAATATAGATTGTGTTTAGATTTTAGTATATTATTTTGAGTTAAACTTAGGTATAATATTTATGTGTTGTTCTTTAGGTTCATTTTCTAAGATTGTGTCATGTGAATTTTTTCTTATAAGATAAAAGTGTATTTTTTAGTTAAAAAGTCACATGGCTGAATCTTAAAAAGAGAATCTAAGGAACAACATTTAAGGTATTATACCTAAATTTTGTCCAATTATTTTTGTGGGGGGAGAAAAACCCAACCCAACTTATTTGGCCTAAGGCCCTGAATGAGGAACACTCTTCATCCGAGGAGGTGAGGCCTTCAGTCAGAAGCCCACGCCAAAGGGGGATGCCTTAGATGAGCACGCATACCATCCGAGGAGATGCTCATATGTCCGAGTAGTCCTGAATCCTCGGATCCGAAGAGGTTAGACCCAACACGAGTATGAGAGGTTCAAGCGATCTATTTGACAAGTGTCAAGAGGGAGAGGAACCTCGGACACACATAAAGATAACGGGAGCAGAGAAATATCAAGGAGGCATACTTCAACCACCCCATTTAATACACTGCACCTACCTTCTTGGCCGCATTTATGTGGATAGGACCCCTGAACAGTGCTTTCTCAGCTACCGCCACTCACATAAGGCCAGAAGTGGGGTGATGGGACATGCACTCAAATGGGTGCCTGGATGATGAACAAGTGGACGGAGGAGATGTAAGAAGGCAATGCTATATAAGGGAAGGGTGTCTCTGATAGGAAGGGGAGGAGAAACAGGAGAGAGAGAGGATATATTAGATGGTTGTAGTTCCAAGAATTGTAATCTGAGATTATCAATGAAAAACATCTCTTTGGACAGAGTACTCATATTAGTCCGAGAGCACATTAATTCAACTTCTCCCATTGGTGTTGCTGTTTAATACTGTTATTTTCATTATTAGCCTAGCCCTTTCACCCACTCTCTACAAAATTTATTGTTTTGGGCTCGGTGGGCTCCGAATCCATACCTCCTTGGGCATGGGCCGCAAAAACTGACCCTACAATTGGCGCCGTCTGTGGGGAGGGCTTGTGCAAGAGTGAAAACAACGGTTGATGATGGCAGGACAAGGTGAACAGCAAGCTGAGTCCAGGGCATCCCAACACGTGGACCATTTCGCCAACCTAGAGAGGAGACAAAATCGAGNTGATATACAACTACAGTGGACTCCGGTGATGTGGATGGATATCTGTTTTCGTATGATATGAATTTAGACGAATGGCTGTCGAAATTCAGATTAGAAGGAAGTAGTATAGAAAAGAGCTTCTTCTTCTTCACCAAGAAAAAACCAATGGGTGGTCAAAGAATGAAAAATTTAAAACAAAGACCAGCACAAAGTAACAAAGTTTGTCTCATTATTAAAGTTTGCATGGAATTAAATTTTTGTTCTTATAAACTATTAGTTTTTGTATGGTCCTTAAATTATTAAAAACAATTTTACTTTCTGTTGATTTTTATCTGTTTGTCGATTTCAAACAAACTTTAGATATGAAACCAATATTTTCTTCCCAAAGATAAAATCATAAAATTAAGGAAACACAAAAATCTACATAATTCTAGGATTTAAAACAATCATATTTCTACTGATACATATTTTTTATGTGTTCAATCTGACCGAAATTAAGAAAAAAGAACAAAGAGTAGAAATAATGATAATAAGTTGCAAAGCCACAAAATTTTCCAAAAAGAAACAATTCTCAGAAATGGTTTGAGAAGACAAGTCAAGTTGATACTTTTTCAGCCACCTTGACCTCTAGATTGGTAAGAACTTCCTTGTAGGCTCCCAAAACTTAGCCCTCTCTTCATCACATATCACAAGCTTCAATTGCTCAAGATTTGTAGTTGATGGTGGCAACTCATTACGCAAGCTCAAGCACCCTTTCATGTGGATCTCCCCTAATTTACATAACTCACCAATCTCTTTTGGCAAGTGTCTAATTGCTTAGTGCAATCAGATATCGCAATTAAATTATCCAACAAAACTCAGGTAAGCTGTAATTCTTTGTTTGGAAGTTCAGAACTAGAACCTCAACTTTGGGTGCTTGAATGTGCACCAAGTTGACGAGAACGATTAATCTGCAAAAAGTATTATATACGATGTGAGAGGGCACTCAACATGTATGTGTGCTTGCGTCTTTGTGCATGTGTGATAGAGGGAAACATGAACAACCAGTTGAGATTGATAACAAGCGGGCATTGATGGGTTGCTGATCCTGTTCTGTGCACCAACTTGGTAGAGTGTTTCCACTTATGTCCATAATCAATCTTTGCCTTTGTCTTTCGGCCCCTGGCAGCTTTCAAATATAGCTAGCTCTCTGAGAAGATCATGTTGTGTGACATAGTCTTCATTGTAATATTTGTTGATCTCACCTGCATCTTTCCTGGTGATTGGGCAAAAATTATAAGTGGAAAAGGTTCAAATTATTCTTTCAAATGGTTCATAAAAAATTAAAAATTTCCTTCTTCAAATGTAAAAAATATATCTCAAATAATCTATGATAAAATGTTATTGCATAAGAAGTTAATTAAGCTATAACTTAAGGACATTACAATAATTTGTGCCTAAGGCTGTGTACAGAGTAATTACTAATTATATCTAGCAACTAGCAATGGTTACATGAAGAAGAGGCTACAAGAATATCAGACCATAGAAATAAAGAGTCAGTATACCTTTTCCTCACAAGATTGAGCAGATTCCAGGTGGCAATTTTATGTAAATTGTAAATGGCATTGTTGCCAACTTCATCTAGTTTATGTAATTCTGCCAACATATCAGTAAGGGCAGCCACAGGAATCCTTTGGTCTTCAGGAAATGAACCTAGATCCATGAAACATTCTTTGAAGATGACCTCATGATCTGAAATTTCTAGGCTTTTTCGAAGACAATCAAGCAAATCAGAATTGAATTGAAAATATAATGACTATTAGACCAATTCTCAGCTATACTGCGCCAGGCCTCAACAGGGTTCTCATTGAGTAATCTACCAATCACTTCGAGCGCCAGTGGGAACCCGCCACAGCCTCTCACAATCTGCAATTTAAGGAACCAAATAAAATCAGTCATAGTTTGGAGGCTACAAGGGTAAATATTGGCCGATGCTATAGTAACTCAAACCACATGAATTGTTTGGAAATATGAAACGAGGCTAGTAGGACCTTCTTATTTTTCTCCTTTTGCACTCAAGTTTTGGGAACAATTGGTTCAAAACAAAACAAGCAAGCTCAAATGTATGTATAAGTATGAAAGCATGATTTTGGCAAATACATATGTTTTATTTTTGGTTGGGAATAGGGTACATACGGTATCATGTACTCATCAAAGACCAAAACTATATAGTATTTCTTCATTCATATGCATATACATACCTGAACCAATGGTGAAAAGTATAAATAAAATTAAGCACTTTTCATCCGAATATTTATGAAAGATTGACAAAGCACCTTGTTGATGGCTTCAACTGGAATGTTAGAACTCTCATGTTGCAGAGATGCTGAGTGATGAAGCAGCATCGTTGCATAGTCATCATTTAACGGATTTAAGTAATATGTAAAGCTAAATCCTGGAAGTGCAGTTCTTGAGGTCACCAGAATATTGTAATTTGGAATATCAAAGTATCAAACATAAACTTTTTAAGATGGAATTCTGATCCAGACCAAACATCATTCAAGATCAATAATATAGGATTTGATCCAATTTTGGTCAGTCCTTCCCGTAGCTGGTTGATTGCATCTTCATCACTTTGGAACTCGGGCACCTGATCACTTATATATTGATAAAGTCTTCGCGAAATGACCATCAGGTTGAAAATTTTAGAAACGGGGACAAAAAAAATGTTGTCCTTAAATTTTCCTACGCAAAAACAATCCAGTTAGAAAGTTGCCATTGAGGCACATTTCATTTCTTATAACATTGTAAATTGAAAACATGGATGATAATGGCGGGCAGATGAAGTGAATTTCACACAATTTCAATCGCAGCAAAGATTGGGAGGCGTGTGTATGTTACATTTTCTTTGTTACTACGCTTCTAAGGCAATAAATGCAGAGGATGAAATGTTCCAAGAACAGTGCTTCATGGCTGTCAAGAGGCTTAACACTTTAACAAAAAATAAGGAACATAATTAGCAAAGGCCTATCATATCGTACCTAATGAGACATACATTTGTTTCAAATTGTAGTTTAATTTCACCTTTATTTTTTTTACTTTTTATGAATCGTAGTTTAATTTCACTTGCAGAAATTCAAATCTTCATGTGTGAATGCATTACAATCCCATTTATTCCAATTACTCACCTATATATATATATATCTAAAAGCTAAAGTCTAATATTTATTATTACTATGTTTCTATTAAGCCACCTCATCCGCTACATCATTGACCACACCATTAGTCTTTTTCATATTTATTTTTACCTCTAATTATTTTTACAATATTAAATATAAAATAATTTTTTTTTACAAATTTATTTTAGGCGGTTTTAACTTTACATATTCATCTATTTTAATTTTGATGTTATAACTAAATAATAAATCAATGGAAAATCAAAACAAAAATGTTGTCTATATATATTCCTCTCTCAAATTTTCTTTATTCAAATTTGTACATAGTACTAGTAAGAAAATAAAAAATAAACTATAAGTTCTTTAGGTATATTGTTTTTTAATACAATGAACATACTAATTATTGCTTCTAGGATTAAATATTGGAAATCATCTATTGTTTCTAAATACAATAAACATGTTAAGTATTGTTGTTAAGTGAATTTTAATTATTAAAGTTTAGAATTTTTTTATTTATTTGTTTATGTCTATACTCTTACAATTATTTCATTTAACAATTCAATTTCACTTTGATAACAGTTGGTTTTTGTAATTTTATTAAAAAAAATTTTGTTGTGTTAACATTTGTTTTTATCTTCACCTAATCAATCTCCTATCCCACACCCCTGGTCTTTTTTTTTTTTTTTAAAGAATCACCATCTATCTAATTATTTGATTCTTTTTTAGTGTTAACATTTGTTACCCACTAACTGATTAACCCACGCCCCTAGTCCGCACTCAAGAAATAACAAATTAAAAGTACGTTCAAATTCAGCCACTCTAGTCACATATTTGGTCAAAAGTATAAATTACTTGAAAATTGTTATATCCATAACATTTTCACAATAAATCCTAATGTGGCGTTTGGTACAGGGTAATATTTTAGGATTCCTAGGAATGTTTAAAAATTCTCATGTTTGGTTGCAAATCATACTAAGGAATCAGATGCTAGGGGAATCTGGATTCCCCCCTTAAACCCCTCTCAGTAGGAATGTGGATTCCCTTTAAAACAGGTGGGAATCCAGATTCCCAAGGTTAAAGGAAATTGTATTTTTTATAAATTGACAATTTTAACTATTTTTTTTAAATGACTTGGTAGTTCACATTCAAATCTAAGGATAGAATGGAAAAAAAAAAAATAATTCATTTAAGATTCTTGGGAATAAACCAAACATAGGAATAGCTACATTCTTAGGAATGTGATTCCTAGGAATCACATTTCTAGGAATCTAGATGCCAGGAGTAATGTGGATTCCCCCGTATCAAACGCCACATAAGTGCTAAGTTGTTACCGATTCTAATTATAACATCATTTGCAAGAATAAATTCTTAATAGGGTCTTCTTCAAGTTTATATCAGTTGAGCCTAAAAAAAAAAAAATTAAAGTCAAGGCGTTCAAAATTTTATTTTAGGAAGTCAAAAGTCACTCAAAACAAAAAATAAATAAATAAAAATATTATATAAAAAAAATGTGGCCATCTTAGGGGGTTCATTTGAACCCCCTGAACGAAAGGTGGCACCGCCTTTGACTCATGACAATTAAATGTTCATTAAAAAAAAAAAAGATGATTAGTGAATTTTTTTATATGATTGAAAAATTTGGTATGTTTTGAGCATTATAACAAAAAGGTGTTTTAAAAATTTTAAGTTCTTTTAACAAAATATTTCTACAGATTCGTAATTTTTCTAAATTCCTTGAGGTTTTTAAAAAGGTAAAAATAACTTTAAAGTTAAAGTTAAAATTTGGAATTTTTAGGAGTTCAAAACCACTATAAAAAAACGTAGAGGTTTTTTTTTTTTTTTTTATTTTTTTCAATTAAAACTTTGCCTTTTACAATCATGTCTTTTTTCTTTTTCTTTTGCTTTTTAAAATTTTTACAATAATGCTTGTAAGGGCGGGTTTTGGATCTTAAGCCCAAAAGAGAAAAAGATTAAAGTCCAAAGAGCCCAATACAATGAACTTATAGAGAGTGAGTTGAAAATTAGGTTTCAATGACTTGAACAACACTTACAATGGATTAAAGATGATAAGAAAACAAAAACAAACAAGTTTTATGCAAGGAAATTCTTCCTCAGCAAAGTCCAAGGAGAGTAGTTCTTAAATAAATTTCTCTTAAATTTGATTACAATTCTAGTTCCTGATGCTACAGTTTCTCTCCCTTTTATAAACTCTCCAATCCCCCCCTTGTAATGGGTTTTTCTCCTTTATATTATTCTGTCTTACTTCATCTCAACCCTTTACGTGTAGGTCAAGTTGCATGTCTTGATCCTTATCCTATTCGCACATTCTTGAAGTCTTTGGGGGTAGTTGTAAGACTGAATATCACTATTCAGGTATCATCTCCACATTAATGTAGTCAAAAAGTTAACTACAAAACATTTAATGTGGTGGTAGCAGCTTTCGATTAGACATTTTTTTAGCTTTCCTTTGTCCTATTCCCTCTTGATGTTTACCCCTATCAGAAGAATTGCCCTAAGGGTTGCTCTTGATGGCAGGTCAACCCTTCTGACCTCTACTTTGTTAAGTCGATGATGGATTTCTCCTCAGACTATCTTTCCAAACCCTCATGACCAGAATCCTTCCATAACTCATTGATTTGTACTTCTTCACTAACGTTTACCTGTCCTCGAACTACTAAACGTTTTCAGACAAGGCCCACGACCCAATATACATTTTTGGACCTTTCACCTCTACAATGCTAAACAAGCACATGGTCATTTCTATTATAAAACAAACACAATCAATAAAATGCAAATATTTATGTTATCATATTAAGGTTGAAAAGATTTTATCAAGAATTTTATAGTTTAAATTGTTAAATTACTGATTGCCTAAAAAATTTAAACTATTAAGATATTATAAATTCAATTATTTAACCATATAATTCTAATACAAATAACAAATAGAGACGAGTTCAAATCTCTCCTCCTCTAGTATAACTATCAATTTATTTATTTATTTTATCAAAGTATAACTATCAAATTATTTATAAAAACTTGCGTGGAATCTCCACCAAACCATAATCCGTAATTTGAAATTTTCCAAATAGCACCATGGCTTCACTTGCCCACACCATTTTTTTTGTGAAGAAGCCCATCATATATGTATTTCAATTCCAGCCCCATTTGCCCATACAGCCCACATAGAAAGTTCTACTAGCCCAACCCAAAATGATAATAATAATAATAATGTCAAAAAAATTTCTCTCTCAGCAAAATCAGCTTGAACACTCGCCGCTCAGCTAGCCTTTGTTCTGTGTGTGAGCTCAGTCAGTAATGTGTGCTCTGACTCTGAGACCATAGAATCCACCATGGAAATCCCAAGCCTTTACAAGAAGCTCAGGTACTTCTCAAGCTCTTGCTCTGTTTACTCTCTCTTCTCTCACTCCCCACACCCATTTCTCTCTCCTAAAACCCTCGTCCCACCCAATTCCTCTACAGAAATTTTCTTCATTTCCAATCATTTTCATTTTCACACAAACCCCACTTCTAGTTCTCTGTATCCACTCATTTCCTCGTCTGGGTCATCCTTATTTTCTGCTATAACCAGCCCAATTCCTCAATCTTCACAAAATTTACATTTCTATAGCTGTAACAATAATGAGTATAGACATCAGTTTTTTAATCTAGGTTTGGTTAAACCTTGTGTTAATAGATGCATTCGTTGGTTTTCGGTGTCTTCTAAGGATGTGTCATCGGGTTCAGCTGGGTTGAGTGAGATGAATTCTATTAAAAATGTTAAATTTGGAAAAATGGGTGTTGATGGGATTAGGCCAAAACCTACTCGAAAGCAAGTTTCCGAAATTATTGGCTTGGTTATGAGGGATGAAAATGATCTGGAGTCTAAGTTGGATTCTATGAATGTAACATTATCTATTGATTCAATTACTGAGGTTTTTCGGGTTTTGAATTTCGAAAGAGTGTCCGCATTGCGTTTCTTTAATTGGATTAGGGGTTCGCGGCTGGATCTTTACTGCAATTCCGATATTTGTAGTATGGTTATTGATAATTGTGGTTGGTTGGATGACCAGAAGGCCATGCTTTGTATTCTGAATGAGTTAAGGAATAGAAAAATTTGTCTGAACAAGAAGGCATTTGGGTTCCTACCTGTTTTGGTTTCAAACAAGGAATCCATTATGCTCTCTGTAAGAAGAGTGGTAGAGGTGTTGAAGGAAGTTGGGGGGTCATGCCGGAACTCTGGGATTTACTCATTGATTGAGACGTTTGTCTCTTTGGGTTCCTTTGAAATGGCAGAATTTGTGATGGAAATAACAGAGAGGAAGGCAGTTTATTACAATGTTTTGGTTAGGGAGAAGTGTCGAAGATGCAATTTTGAAGGAGCTAGAGAAGTGCTTGATGAGATGAGGCTAAGGGGTTGTTGTGATCGAATTGTCATTGGTTACAATTATTTACTTAGTAGTTTATGCAAGAATGATAAAACTGTTGAAGCTAGTCAGGTACTGGAAGAAATACAAGGAAGGGATTGGCTTCCTGATGCATTAACCTTTGAGATATTTATTTGTTACTCATTTAGACTTGGAAAGCCCGATCTTGCTTCCCAGTTTCTTGACAGGATGGTGTCAAATGGCATTGAACCTCGTCGTAGCACACATGCTGCTTTTATCAAGGGTTATTTCAGTTTACTGAAATATGAGGAAGCATATAATTATGTGGTTGATTCAAGTGTTAAGCATAGGTTCTCAAGCAATCTAAATTACAGCTTGCTTGCAAGCCTTCATCAGAAGAAAGGAAATGTGGTCATTGCACGAAATATTCTTTTGGAAATGATTAAAAAGGGTCTCAGACCAAACTTTGCAGTGTATATGAGGGTTTTGCGTCATCTAAATAATGCAGGCAGGGAAGACTTGGCCAGAGACTTAAAGAGCAGCTTCTCTAGTTTGAGTTTACAGCCAAGTTCAGAAACTGGATGAGTTCTGTAAGCTAACACATTAGAGCATTTCCAGTGGATTTTATTTCTCACTTTAATTGAACAAGTAATGAAGTTCTTCTCCTCTAAGTTTGTTTCATGTAAGCTTCAATTTTTTTAATTGAGTTATATTGAGCTTGAGGTTTCATTTTTGATGATAACTATATACTGTTCTTTTGAGTTAAATGATTTTATTTTCAGGACACCTACACAAACTGAAAAAAAGACAAATTATCAATTTGTTTCTGCATATAAATTGTAGTGGCAAGTTCTACCTTCAGAACATTATGTTGTTCAACCATACTGTTAATTGACTTCTCAATTACTATTACAAATGATTGATATTATGAGACCTGGAGCTTGCTTATTTATTGTTGGTATTTATTTCAAATTTGATGCCTTTTGTTAAATTTTTAATATCATTGATTCTACTACCAATCTTTATAAACACCACAACTGAGTGGGATATTCTTAGTGAAATTATTATGTCACACCTTCACGATCAACTAGAAAAGACAAGGGGCAGAACTTCATGATTAAATTTATGCAATTTGCTCACTGAATTTATCATTTTAAGAAGATATTTACTTCTTATGTCATAAGATTATGAATTATGCTGCATTTCTTTCAGAATTAGAGACATAAACAAGCTGCTAATAGTGTTCATGTCCTGGCACTTATGTATGTGTTTGTCTAATGGATTTCTCTTAGTTACATGGACTCTGGGCTCCTGCTCATGGTGTATCCCTGAAATCCTGGGTGAGCATTATAAAGCTAGTTCAATTGATGAAACTATCATCTGACTGTAAAAAGAAAAATATTCACAGGTATTTGTTATTAATTCTTGTCAGGGCCGGCTGGGCCCTCAACGAATTTGGGGGCCCTAGGCGAAAGCTTTAAAAAATGTGTAGGACTAGGATCAATGCTTTAAGTGGTCCATTCCATAGTCTTCTAGAGAATACTAAAGAAATCAAAATTTTAGAGTAAAAACAAAAAAGAGTAAAGACTAAAGAGTACAACAAAAGTTAAGTAAAAATGGAGAATAAAAACCCAACAACAAACCATGAAGAAGACCAAAGAGGCAAAGGGAAGACTGAAGAGAAAACAAAAAAACGAACCTGAAATGAAGATCTGTGAACACACCAAATCTATTGCCAACACCAATTGATAAGTAAGCCAACTAAAAAGAGTTTTTTTTTTTTTTTAGAATCAAGATGGAGAGAGTGAGTGTTTTTTTTTTTTTCTTTCTTTTTTCTGCCTTTTGTTACTTGTCTATTCGTTCTTTTTTCTACTTTTTGTTATCTTTTGTTTTGCATTTTGTTATTTGTATATTGAGAAAACCAGTGTCTCTCTTTCTCTCCCTCTCTACATTTCAAGTAAAAAACATGGGTTTTCTTAATGAAATGTGGTACAAAGGTTTGATCCAGAAGATACTTGGATGTGGTGATTTTTTTTCTGAGAAAGCTAAAGATTTGGTGATTTGATTGGACTTCATGTCCTTTCTGCCTTTTTGCTTTGTGAGAAACGGTTAGAAATAACTTGTTTCTTCTCAATTTTCAATTAAGGGCTTAAATAATTTGGGCAGGTCTAAAATCTTTTGGGCGGGCCTTACTTTTTTATTTTTTTATTTATTTTTACAACATTATATATTATATTAGTACTATTGGGGGCCCTCTTACAAGTGGGGGCCTTAGGTGGTGGCCTAAATGGCCTATAGGTTCAGCTGGCACTGATTCTTGTCAAGGTTTCTGCATGACAGGGCAACAACTATTGAGGAGAGCATGTAGGGTTCTGAGAGTAGGCTGAAGCATGAAACTCAGAATTTCTTTTTTTTTTTTTTTTTTTTGGATTTTTAATACCACAATAGGAAAAGAATTTAAACACTGGGCTCTAAGTGATTTACAAAAAAAGCTGAGGCTTGGGCAGCCCAGCTGGAAACCACTGCCAGTATGCCATCCTTTATAATCCTACAGCCAAAAGCAAAACCCTAATTTCTCCATGTGTCCATGTCTTCCAGTAGAACTGAGCAGAAAGGTGCTGTTCTTATCTTTTCTGGTGCAGCCAATGTGTGGCTGCATTGAGTCAGCACTGTCTTTTTTGGATTCCTCTGGTCCATGCTTAGTGAATGGCTTCTCTTGCAGCTATCTATCTTATATGCTGGTGGGTTTGTACCCATTTGGTGTGGCATCCTTCGAACATTAGGCTTCCATCTCTATCTTTTGCTATATATGCTATTCATCCTCTATTGTCTTTGTGATTTTTGCTCCCATCAATCGGTAGAAGGGTTTGCCAGTCTGCTGGGATGTCTCCTGCTGCAACATTTTCTGGTACTGGCCCTGCTGGGACCTTCTGTTCTTGTACATTTGTTGCCAGGCTGCATGGAATTCAGCTTGACTTGTTTGTATAAGCCTGAATGTTTGTCCAGGCCTTTTGCATGGTGGAGTAGACACTAGACAGCATCATCCAACTTAAATATACTAGACACCTTTTGTAACCAATTTAGCATGGAAAAGGGTATTGTTTCTGAGAACTAGTATTACATCTGTGATATCCAAATTTGAGTATAACAGGGGTGACACTCTAAGAGGGGGGGAGAGGCCAGACATTGTATTATCATTATCTTATCATTGTCAAATAATTCTTGCCATCTTTGACTCGTGAGTGTAGCGCAAAAGTTGAACCACATAATTCATGTATTTCTTATGCAATGCTCTTTTTTCCCTTAAGATCATTATATTACTTCAAAAGTAGCATTACAAGCAATTTGGAGATCCTATGGCTAATGGACACCCGGGAATTAACCATCTTTCAAATTAAAAGTCACTTCCAGGTTTTAATATTCATTTTACAGCTATGGGTGTTTCTTGAGTATTAGTTCTCATTTTCCAAGGTTTTTGAATCAAAGTTCTTCCTTATACCAGAAATATCCTACTTCCATGTGTATTCTAGAATCTGCAGAAGGTAAGTTCTTTCCACAAATCTGCTATATGGTTTATAACTAAGTACTTTGTTATTAAACAAAACTGTAAAAACCCTGCTACTAAAGAGTACTTGTTTGTTGTTTTGTGCTCAGTTCATATCCTTAACCTAATCAATTAGGCCAAGGGGAGAATGGTGATGGAGGCTAAGGGAATTGTTGAAGCATAAGCAATGGTAAAGTTGCATTAAACCTTTCCAATAAAGGTAACAGTAGAAGTGGACTTAGGTTTTCGTATGTTTTGAATAGATAATGTGTAAAATTCCGTTGGTGCTTAGGTCTAGCAAGTTAGTCTATTTTCAATAACTAAATTCTGATGCTTTGCACCAAGCTGCAACTTTGTACAAGTAAATTTTCTTTGTCAATCAATTTTTTACAATCATTAATAAAGCAATGATTGACTCATTGCATTGTGAATTTGTAGGTACAATCAAGTCCATCCCTCTTATAGAATACTTAGTGTTGCTTGCTAGTCTCAACTCTATGTTAATTTGTCTATGTGTCTGTATGTTTTGGGTTTACATAAAGTGCATAAGTTTAAATTGTTGTTGTTGAAGGACTTTTTAACATATATAGAATATAGTCACTCTTTAAATTTCCTGATACACAATTCTTGCAGGCGGGGTGGTGTATTTGGGGTTTACTCGACAGGATTGGGTACATGAAGTGGCCTGCCTTGAAGAGGTTCCTTGTCATAAAAAAAAGTCACTTTTTAAATTAGTTGAGCTATTTTGGATTCTGATTCATATGTTGTTTTTTTTTTCCCCCCATCTTCTCTTCTAATATTCTGTATTGTTTTAGCTGTTTCTTATGTATCTGACAGGCACAAAAAGGCAGGCATTTATTTATTTTTATTTTTATTTTTGAATTCTGGCTATCCTGCTCCCAGTAATGCTTAATTGCAATTTCCTGTGATATCTCCCATACTAAGTTGTGCTCTTTATCATTTCGCTTTGAGATAAATTTGATAAAACCAGATTGTTTGAAATGCCTTAATCAGGATTTTTTTTCTTACAGGAAGAATGGGATCCTGATCATGAAATTCTGTTGGCATTGTCTTCTGATGATAGGAGGTTGATAGTTTGGGATCGCAATGGGAATTTTACATTAGATATAGATGCTAAGAATGTTCTCACTTTTCTTTTGTTTTGTTTCGTAAAACTTAATATTGGCACCCTAATTTCTCTTCACATTAATTTATATATATCTTTATGCAAAATTTGGCTATCAAGAAGATTAAGAAAAATAGGAAAATTATTGGAAATATTGTTGATTTTTACAAATTGTAAGAATCTGCTCCTTATTTTTGGTAGAACTTTCTATTGAACATGTGATTGATGTGTGCATTAATCTCAGTTGTTCTTTATCATGGGAATTTAATTGAATCTCGTGTTCGGCTTATTGATGATTTAGACTTGCTTTTCTATGTTTGAATCATGATTAGTGAACATGGAACCATGCATTGGGAGGATTCACAAACAAGTTTTGCATTTCAATATAAGATTTTTCTTGCTATTTTTAATCTGTTCTTTCTACAATGAGAAGGTTCATATTATACCAAGACATTGTAGTTATGGTCTTCTTGTCTTATATATCAAATTACAATACTATGCTTAAGACTCTCTGATATATTTGTGAGAGGTCTGCGCACAAGGAATGCTTTACCTTCTTTAATTGATAGCTAATGCCATTAGGATTAGAAATGAGTTGTCAGAGAGCTGTGGAAAATGGTCTTCTGGAGCTTCTATTTTCTCACAGGTCAAGAGGCAAAGATATCAGATTTTTGTTTGAACAAGTATCAGCAATGGGTCATTGGCATCCTTAGTCTCAGAGAGTTTTTTTTAATTGTAATTTCAGTTGGGTTAGGAGAGATTATAATTCATCTCCCTTTCATCTTCTAGGTCCTTTTGTTTTAGTAAACTCAGCCTTCTAGATGTCTTAAGGACAGTTTGTGAGGTTGACTGTAGTGCCCCTATTTCCATTTGATTTATATATATATAAGGGAAATGGCTAGAAGTGTATATTGTGGGAGCATAGTCGACTTCTTGGAATGCTTTACAGGGTTGGAATGCTTGAACTGCCCAAACATGTTCTCAATTAAATGTAGCATTTCTTATAGTCATACAGAATTTAATACAATTTTTTGACAATTCTTATTGTGTATGTCATATGAGATACCTAATTTATTATATTTAATCAAAATAAAGAGCAAATTTCAATTAGCTAAATAGGTAATATTTCTTACCTATGCCAAAACTATTGATATTTTAGCTTGATGATAATGAACAATTATCATAAAGTAGACGTCATAGGTTTGAAATATTATAGTATTTACTAAAAATAAATAAATCATAAAAAATAAAATTCGTATAGAATGAACCAAAAGTTACAAAGTCTCATAAGTTTATATATTTATTTTTCATTAAAAGAAAAAAGCTGCATATGTACTCATATGGTAACTCTATTCTACTAAACTACTACCATTAAGTTCAATTCATTGTACTCATGGCAGCCATAAGGGCCCTTGAGTTTGCTAGGGAGGTGGGCATCTCGGAAGCTGTTCTTGAGGGAGACTCGCTCTTGGTGATTAAGGCATTAGTAACCAAGGACGTTGGACTTGCTCCATTTGGTCTATTGATACAGGATGCCTATGGGTTCATTTCAGCTTTTTCTTTATTGTCTTACTCTCATACAAAGAGAGAGGGCAACCAAGTAGCGCATGATTTGGCGAAGTTAACTGTTACTATCCCAAATTGTGTAATATGGATGGAAGATGTTCCATCGGATGTTTTTGCTTCATATCAGGCTGATTTGGCTGGGATTTCTTAATAAAAGATCGCAGCATTCATTCTCAAAAAAAAAAAAATTCAAATCATTGTCTTCCACTTATAAACAATATATACTATCAACAATGAGCCATGAAGATAATGCCTAGCGTAGGCAAAACTGCATAGCAAATCTTAGGTTACTGCCAATCTATGGGTGTTTTAAACAAACGCCAAACAACTTCACTTGTTTTGGCTCGTCACGAAGATCTAGCTTGGCTAAATTGGCTTCTGTTGATATTATCCTGTCAACGACAATCTGTTTGTCACAGCACTCAATGCTACAAAATGTTTGATTATCAAAACTGCATTTACATAATCAAGTTTCAGTGTCAAGTATACATATATGATATATTTTTGCTAATCTAAAACTATCAGAAAGAATTATATGATTATTAATGACTTTCACTTAAGGAGGAATAAGACGATGTATATATAGTATATACACATAGACATACACATGACTTCATTTATCAACTAATGTATTAAAAATTATTGATAGAATTGTATATAATAAATCTTAATTGGACATAAAAATTATGACCTGTACAATTCTCAAGCACAAAACCAAGAAAATTATAGATAAAATCGAAGTTAGATGAAGTTACCCTGAATAAAGCTACCTTAAGTTCACCTTAAAGACATGGTAAATAAGTTTATCTTGTGTTGTAGATTAATTAATCAATCCAAGTGTCAAAGTCAATATTAGCAGCTCTAGCTAATGAAAGTTCCAAGTTTTTTTTAGAACATAATTACCAGTTATATTTCCAATTTTCTTTTTCTTAGCGAGTCTTTTTTAATGTCTTCTATACTTTTTGGCAGAATCATTGTCTAGACTGTGAATAGTTATGGTCAAATAATAATGAAACAACATCAAATTCCATCACACAGATATAGATGGTGATTAATATAATGGAAAAAGAAGAAACACAATGAGGAATAACATCATTAACATAGCAAATTACTGGCGTTCAAGAGAGAAAGAACGAGGAAAAATTAAATGCTGGAAATATTTGTGAAAACATAAAAATAAAGTTATTCTACTTGATCAGTCATAATAACTACTTGAATACATATAATGCGTAATAAAAATTTAAGAATGGATAGACTGACTAAAATATTTGACAAATTGAACCAGAGAAGATCAAAATAATCAAACAATTAATTATAGCATTATATTGAAATATCTCTAAATCCATCGGTCTTGACAAGAAGTTCCTTTTTCTTTTTCTTTTTTCAACTCAACCTCGATAATCAATATGTTTCATTTATAGGGAAAAATTGCACAGATTTTCTTTATGTTTTTGAGATGTCGACACAAAGTGAAGTGTAAAATAGAAAATTCAAAATTTTTAAAGCTATTTTAGTCCTCCAAAAGAGGAAAGTCAATGTAAATAGGAGTAGTTTGAACTTTGACTAATGTAAGTGTCTCATTCTAAATCAGAGAGAAAACTGCAATTTTCTCTTTGATTGAGCCCTTACCCATAATTACAGTATCCTTTCTCAGGCAGCCTATTCAAGCACATGTCACAAACACCACTCATGTTGGGATTTTGAGGCACTATGATATCATCGTTTTTGGGGGCATGATAACTTTCCAAGTCAGACATTGAATCCCCACAAAAGTACTTGTCAGACTCTGAATCCATGGCAGCCAACAACTCAAACTCTGGTTCCACAGGTACCTCCAGAGCTTCCGTGGCTTCCAAGATTTCTGTATCTTCAGGGAGGGTTAAAGGGTCTGGGTTTTTCGCGGCTTCGTTTTTCGGCACATGAAGCGTAGGCACATTTAACTGATTTAAGTGGCAATAAGGCTTGTTTTCATCAAAGGGATTCATGGTTATGGTTAGGGCTGGAGAGAATATTAGGGTTGAAGACAAATTAGGGTTTTCATGGAAAGATAGACAAATTTTTTTTGATAAACATATACACAAGCTTATATAACCAAGCTGCAAGACCCAAGATCAGTGGCGTGACTCACGATGAACTCTTTTTCTGTTAATTAAAAAAAAGAGTTCACTTTTTAATTTTAAATTTTAAATTGTTTTTGCAAAATGGTCTTCCTAATAAATCCATCTATAATAAATTAGGATAAATCTATAATCTATAATATTATTTTTATATAAAAAATATCTCTAATAATATTATAAAATTAAAGGCGGTTGACAATATATATTTTTTTAGTCAATTTAAAACTTCAATTAATTAGAATTTTTAGTACATGTACTTTCTTTATATGGTTGAATGTATATTGTTTGATTGTGTTTGCTTGATACACATCATTCCTTATATAAATATAATCATAATAAATTTCTATTAATAATTATTAAATTTTATATTTAGATTAAAAAAGTAAAAGTGAGAAATGGTTTTATGGCGCAAAAAAAAAAAAAAAAAACTTTTAAAGTATAACACAAAAAAGTGATTGAAAATTTGAATTATTATTATTATATTATTAATGTGACATCAATCATATTTATTGTCACCTTAATTGATAAAGGTTGTTTGAAAAAAAAGAATTGTTAGTAAATTTATCATATTTTATTTTATTTATTTTTTTAGTAAAGTTTTCAATTAAACTCAATAGATTTTAAAAAGTTTCATATTAGATTTTAAAGATTAAGAATGTCACAAATTAAATCCTAAAAACTCCCAAATCAAACCCGAAAAATCTAGGGTTTAATTTATATGATTTTAAAATAATTGAGACTAATCTAGGGTTAATAATTGAAATTTACCCTAGTTTTAAGGTGGATAGCTACAATAAATCTTGATATTAAATTCATAAATACTTATGATAATTTGTTTTGGAAGATCAAAAAAATTGAGGTTATCTATGATTTTGCATTGTAGTACAATAACAAACAACAAAACCTTAGTTCCAAAATTTTGAGATTGATTATGAATTCTCGACAAATTAGTTAAAATCAGTTATATGATTTTACATTATTATATTTAAAAATATAAGATAATTGAGACTGAATTGAGCATGCTTCCTCTGAACAATTTGAATGTCAGCTTCAAATGTGTGGATAAAATCTATACAAAATTGCAAATTATTCTATTAGCTAAGAATTTTATCTACTTGTTGGTCTTAATGGATTTATACGATGAATGATAGAAAATTAGAAATACTCCTTGAACTTTCATCGTGACCAATTTTAAACTTATATTGCAAATTGCTTAATGCTGTAAACCGTCTTCTTTTGGTGTGGAAAAATACAGTCTCTTTCATCAAAAAGAGACAAAAAATACCGCCTCTCATTCACCGATCTTGTGGTATACATAGGATTCAATTATCTAATCCACGATGTTACCTAAGCAAAAATGCAATAAAAGTAGAAAACAAAAATTTAAAGATGCCTTATTGGTCAAATTCTATCCAATTCTTTTGGGTCACAAGAGTGATCAAATATGAAATGGACACACTACATTTCTAGCAATTGGTAGGACAACTGAACAATATTCCTAGTTATAGATCTAAAGAAAATCAATTACTCCTATAGTCCTATCCATTTATATTTATTGCAACCAAGAAAATCATTAGTACAGTAATGGTATTAAAAGTAAATAAATAAATAAAAGGAGAGAGAAGAAAATTCAAACTTTATTGGGCATTACTACATAAGAGTTAAGAGCAGAAATTCTCAAAAAGAAGTGACAAAAATACAATTGACCAATAAAAATACAATCTACTAAATTAAAACAAATATTTCTTTGTACTTCTCACATTAGTAACATTGTCCATAATAAACACCTTTAGCTTATTGTCATTATCCATAATATTGGCAAGCCAAGAATCTTGTAGCTCAATTAGTTGACATATTCTAATGTGTTTATGACATCCCGGATTCAAATCCCTCTCCTCTATTGTAACTATCGAATTATCAAAATAAATATGTTACTACTAGCTAATGCGGTGCTCTTCTATATTCTTTTAACATTTTCTCAATTAAATATAGCATGTCTAATGCTCATTCGGATTTTGATACAATTTTTCACAAAAATTTTCGTTGTGCATGTCATATGACATACCTAAGCTACTTTATTTAAATTATAACAAGGAGTAGGTGTTAGTTATCTCAATTGATAAAGTTTTTGTTATCTAATAAGAAATCTGGGTTCAATTCTTACCAACACTAAAATCAATCAGTATCTTGGTCTAATGATAAAAAAAATCAACATAGAGCAAATAACATATATTTGATGAATTTTGAAGTACTATGGTATCTGTAACCAAAAAAAAATCATAACAAAGAAATTTCTTATAAGCCGAATGAAGCAAAATACAAAATCTCATAACTTTATATATTTATTTTCATTAAAATAAACAAGCATATGTACCACATATGGTAGCAATATTCTAAAAAAACAATTACCATTGGTTTCAATCATCGACTCCCACTTATCGATATAATATATAACATATACTATCAACAATGAGCCATGAAGATAATGCGGCCTAATGGAGGCAAAACAGCATTGCAAATCCTAGTTTTTTTGAAGTTTGAAAACAAGGTATAACATTTGAAGTTTGAAGTATGGAGAATATACGAAGATAATGTAATCTAACGGTGAATTTATCAAAATTGGTATTCTATTAAAAAAAATATTGAGCAGTGTAATATTATTTAAAATTACACTAGGTGTAATTTGAACCCAACCTAGTGGAAGTTTTTGTCCAAACTTGATCATTCAAGCAGATCTTGATAATTTGTTAAAACTGGCTTGTATAGCTGGATTTAGTTTTTTTTAGAGAAGAAAATATGTCTAGTATATTAGTGGATTAACTATTTTATGTCCTTTATTTTTCAGCCTTGTTTGTAAAACTTGGAAATTATTTTCTTATTGATGCTCTTTTGTCATTTAGTTTCCTAATTTGAACTCAATGGCGGTCCAAAAGGCTCTCCGACATAGAGAAATGGTTAGAAGATCCGGTGGCAAAGAGCAATAATATGTAATTCTCTACCGGATTTCATAATTCAACTTGTTTTGTAACAATCTGTTATGCGTATTAGGTCATCATGTCATTTTTGGACATTTATTCTTTGAGCAAAGGGTAAGGTTTCTTTCTTCTTTCGCTTCTTCACATTCACAAAATTTTGCCTATTTATAATTATAGAGCTTCTTATTATCCATGCAGGTTTCCTTTCCTCATTGATCCAAATATTGGTATTTCATTGAATGAAAGTGGTAAGCATGAAGCTTAGTCTTATTTTCAGATCTCGTATGAGCAAATTTGTTGATAATTAATGGATGCCTCAACTATGTATTCTCATTCATTGAGTGTGATTATTGTTGTAAAGGTGATTCTTTCTCTAAAATTATTTATGTTATCCCTTAATGAGGCAGTCCCAATTAGTGTGTATGGTTTTTATGGTCACAACAATTAGCCATAAGCAATAAGATTCTTAAAGTGCCAGTAGATTTGTATAGTAGCATACTTGCTTGGAACTCATTATAAAATGCCATGCAGGAGCAGGGCTGAGGGGAAGAGAATATTTATTTATGTTTTGTTTTGTTTGGCAACTGGCTTGCCATTTAGGAAAAAAAAAAAATTATGGTGGTACCTAAATTTAAGGATATGGATGAGAAGTTATAGTAGTGATTTTATAGTAGGAGTTTTTTTTAGAAGAGATTTGGAAAAAAGAAAAATAACCGTAAGATTAGAGTAAGAAAACTGGATATTTTATTGAAAATAAAAAGGGACAAAAGAAACAGATAAATCTCTCTTTTTTAAGGTAGAAACAAATAAGTCTTGATAAAAGAAAAAAAAAAGTAAAAAATAAAAATGTGGGGTGAGTGGAATATGGGAGAGATAGGAGAGTTGAGGATATGGAATAGTGGCCATTTTTTTTATAGTAGAAGTTTTTATTTTTTCAAAATAAAAAAGAGAAGATTTGGGGGGGAAAAAACGTGAGAATAAGGTAAGGATAAAGGATTAAAAAAAAAAAGTAAAAACAAGGGGTGAATAAATTATGGGAGAAATGTGAGAGTTGAGTTTGGAAAAACTAACTGGAATGGTGATTTTATTTTGTAGGGAATTAGAGATGATTTTTTTTACCGAAAAAGTGATCTTAATTTTTAAGGAATTAGAGATGATTTCCTAGATTCCTCTTCTCATCCTAATTCCTAACCCTAACCCTAAAGTAAACCCGCCCCCTTATTCCCAATTTCGCAACATCAATGTTCATCAGGAGGGTCAAGTTCAGGTTCAGGTTCAGGGTCTGGGTCAAGGCAACGGAGTTTTAAGATCGTTTTCTATGGGTATCATTTGATGCACCAAGAATACATAGATTGGCATAGCTTTAAGATCCCTGACCCAAAGGCAGAGTTAAATGGGTATGATCAGCAGCAGAAGAAGAAGCAGCCACTGTGGGCGCAGAAGCAGCAGTGGAAGCAGATGTTAGATGAAAGGAACGGGTTCCAATCGTTTTCGAGGATCAGCTATTTCTATAACGGTTACTTCGCAGCTTTAGGCTCCACTCTGTATAATATTGGATTTATATGTAGTTGTAGGTTTTAAATTTTAATGGATTTATATGATGTATGATAGAAACACTTTTTGAACTTGCATCAAGACTAATTTTTCACTTATATTGCATGCTTGCTCAATGCTGTAAACCGTGCTCTTTTGGTGTGGAAAAATACAGTCTCATTCATCAAAAAATACAGTCTCTCATTCACCAATCCTGTGGTATACATAGCATTCAATTATCCAATCCTTGATGTTACCCAAGTAAAAATGCAATAAAAATAAATTTATAGATGCCTTATTGGTCAAATTCTATCCAATGCTTTTGGGTCACAAGAGTGATTAAATATGAAATCGACACGACATTTCTAGTGAATGGTAGGACAACTCAACAATCCAAGTTAAACATCCATAGAAAATCAATTGTTCCTATCCATTTATATTTATCGAACCAAGAAAATCATTAGCACAGTAATGATCTTAAAAATAAATAATTTTTTTTTAAAAAAGGAGAGGGAAGAAAATCAAACTTTATTGAGCAATACTACGTAAGAGTTAAGAGCACAAATTCTCAGAAAGGAGTGACATCCACCATAACCTACTAAGAAAAAGTGTTAAAACCGATCCTACAAATTATCAAATATCAGATGACAGTCACATAAAATTTATTGGTACTTTCATAATATTCAACAATTCGAGAAACTATTATTACATCGCCTATGCTCTTCCTTTATAGCCCTCATTTTGGCCTCCACATCTTCATAGTTGGGAAGCTTTGGATGGACATGAGTCAATTGAGCTGGGCTGTCTTTTAGCACTTCATGATTTGAAGTATGAAATGAATGGTGATGATTTTTGACCCCGCTATGAGTCTTCTTTCTCTCACTATTCCAAGAGAAAGGGCATGATTGAATGTCTCTTTTGTTAGCTAAAGGAGTAGTAGTAGTGCTTGGATGAAATGTGTGTTCTTCAGCTATTTCACTCATCAATGTGACAATCTGATCAATAGGTACCACATATTTGTTTAGATTCTGCCTCATTTGGAAAGACACAAGATGTCCATGTCCTAATTGGACATTGACAGTCTCAAATTTACGACCATAGCGCCCTTTGAAATAATGACTGAACAAACGTAGCTCTGGCAATTCACCAAGCCTGGACGCAGCAAATATCAAATTTGCCAAAGCTTGGCGAACATCAATGGGCAAGGATCGTATGTCACTGCAAATATCAACTAGGACTAAGAGCAACATTTTATTATTGTTTATGAAACTATGAATAATAAACTAATCAATGTCGATCACATGAAGGAAAACCTTTGAAATTTAATAAAGTTGAGTCCAAGTTATGTACCTCTGTTGGCTAATATGGGAGAAATTGGTGAGGATGCATTCACAGCAATCATTAATTTCATCATATGCTGCCAATATTTTCTGATCCTTGAAGACTTTCTTGACCTAAATATAATTTTAAAAGGGGGGAAAAAAGCATTCATGAGCCCGAACCTCCAAAGAAAAAAGTCTTGACCTACGTACAAATATTTTAGAGTATACTTAAATGGTAATTTTGTCCCTGATTAGCTTTTGAAATTCATAATAGTTAATAAACTATAAATTGAAGGTCTAGAAGTGTGCATAGGTCGAGTTGAAGGATTTTTTCAACCCAATCTAACCTTGTAGGGTTGAAAATTTTCCAACTCATTATATGAGTAGAAACCAAACCAACCCACATTGGTCAGGTTGAGTGGGTGCATTATATTTATATGTTTAATGACTTATAAAAATTTGGATTTTCATAAAATAGTTAAGCTTTAAAAAAAATATTAACATGTCTAAATTTTATTCTAAAGTTTTAAATAAATAATTCTCAAAATATCAAAATAAGTCATACTAAAAATTAGAATAAGAACAATAATATAAACTAATATACATATTCTGGAATGAATGGGTTAGAAAAACTATTAGCCTAAACCCTGACCCAACCTGATGTTCAAAAAAACAATCACAACCCAACACAACTCATGAAAACCAACAAAGGTGTCAAGTTACTTTGGATTGGATCAGATCGGTCTCATAATTTTGGTAGGTTGAATGAACATCTCTTATAGATCTTGAGTTTGTGCAAGGACCATAATTTTAATAAAGAAATTAATTTTGAAAAGAATTTCAACCATATAATTCCAATAACAAAAACTTGGTGATTAATGTCACTATACATATATGAGAAGAAATCATACCCTAGATAAGGCATTTTCTTGCTGGCCAAGCTGTAGGAGCTGAGCAATATCAGCACGAGACTGTCGTATAATTGAATTCATCCTTTTCTTCAAAATAGCTAGACGAAGTTGAGCCTCCTCTATCGCACGCTTGCTACAACAAAAGCATAATTAGTGTGTTATTTTTAAGACAAGTAAGAGAAGGAAATGAATGGACAAAAAGATTATTAAAAAAAAAATGTAATGCTATATAAAAAAAAAGGCACAAATGGTAGGCCAAAAAATATTGATGGGGCTTATAAAATTAAAATTGGGAAACCTTTGTGAACTCATTAAGGCTCTACTTTGTATATTGGATCCTCAATACAATGGGTACGAGGGTTACTACAACTAGTCTCGTCCCTACCCTTTTCATAAAAGTAGAAAGAATATATAAGAGTAGCATATTCCATTCATGTTTAAGAATGAATTTTTTTTTTTTTAATGGATAAAAGGTTATAAAATATTAAAATGCATGTTTAAGATTTTGAATCATAATAGTGAAGTTTTATGAATAATAAAAAAAAAAACAAATAGGAAGATTAAGTAGAATTATTTACCACTTAGAGGCTTTTCTCCACCTTGACACTTCTGTCAATAGGACTAGAAGGGCTGCATAATACACTCGGAGCAGCATTGATTTCCCCATTTCTCTTCACTCACTCAAACAAAGGAATGAAGAAGATTTTTGGTCTCTCTTGGTTGAAGAAGAAGAATAAGAAGAAGGAAAGACCACCAATGAAATGGATTTTGGCTTTGGAATTGTGATTAAGGATGGATTCATGAGAATTATATTTATAATCTAATTCTCACATTTGTAATGCGGTAATGTGATAATGTCCATGGTAAAGTATCTTCACCATATCATTATTCCTACGTTTTGACAAATAATATGATCATGCAAATATTTTGAAAAAATATTTGTAATATTTGACCTAGTAAGGTCGATTCTTATATTGTGTGAAAAATTGGCATAAATCACCATGTGATCTTACAAGTTTATTGTAATTTGGATTCTAACATATCAAGCAAAATGTTTGCTTAAGTTTTATTTTGAATTATAAAGCACAATGTTCAAGAAAATATTAGTTTATTATTTTCTGGGATTGTTTCCTCTCATGAAGAAAAGATTTTGATTTTAATCCCCTTTCCAAAAAAATTTTGGAAAAATGTTTAGGAAAATCATGAGTATACTATACAGTGTATACAATTCAGTAACAAATACATACAAGTCAATAAAATATTCGGAATATATATATATATATAAAGTCAACTTCTCTTTGTTGAAGAAGAAGAAACTGAAGAAGACCACTGACTTTGGAATTTTGATTTAGAATTGATTCAATAGGATTATACTTATAATCTTTTTGATACATGAATTATACTTATAATCTAATTCTAACATTGAAATGCGGTACAATCACAATGTGTACGGTAAAGTATCTTCGTTGTGTCATTCACCATACTGCCCAAAAAAAGACACACCATTTGTTTTCATGTAGATTGAGATTCCTAAGTTTTAACAAGGTGAAAAAAAAAAATATATATATATATATATATATATTTGCAAAATTTGATCTAACCAAAAAAAGACACACCATTTGTTTTCATGTAGATTGAGATTCCTAAGTTTTAACAAGGTGAAAAAAAAAAATATATATATATATATATATATATTTGCAAAATTTGATCTACGTAAGGTCAAGTCCTATATTGCGTGGAAAAGTGGCATAAAAATTACCTATTATAAAGATCATTGTGATTTGGATTCTAAGCGTATTAAGATCATATATATATAGATATAAATATATATTTTTTTGAATAGTATATAGATATAAATATAGATATATTATTTTGTCTGAGAAAAATTAAATAGGTATATAATTAAGGATTATACAGTAATATTCCCAATAAAAAATAATAAAATTAAGGATTATGTAGGGTTTTGGGTCCTTATATTCTTTGGCAAGACAAAACAAAATCAAGGTCTATGAGACTCTTAGCTCATGCAATTTCCATTCTCATACAGGTTGAGTAGTTACTAGATAAAATCTAGAGAAGAGTTAATTAGCAGTGGGACTCGATGATTAAGTTTTAAATTCTACTGCTAAAAAACATTCAAACTTCTCTTAAACATGATAATTAAAAGACTTTAACTGTTCATTTAGTCTTGCTGATTGTACAATTGGATTTTTCATTCTATTAAATGTTTTTGGTAAGAGATGGAAGTTTTATTTTGTATTATAAAGCAAATTGTTCAAGTAAACATACTTTTATTCCTCTAAAAAAAATAAATATATATACTTTTATATATTTTCTAGGATTGTTTCCTCTTGCGATGAAATAAAAAGATTTGATTTTGATCCCTCTTTCCCAAAAGTGAAATATCACAAAAGAGTTTATGACAATCGTGAGTATACTATTATATATATATATATATATATATCACATAATTTTATATCATATCAAACTATCAAATCAAAACCAATTATTCACATGTTTTTTTAACATCACCATTACATGAAAAGATAATTTAAAATATTTCGTTACATAACAAGATAACAAGGATTCCATTAATTTAGGATGAATCGATAGTCGAGTCTAATAGGACTATATTTCAAAGATCAAATCAAGAAAAATTAAGAAGAATTAAATTAATTTCTCAAAATTTTCATGACAATATACAATATCAAATCAAATTTCAAATTTCAAATTTAATAATTTAATAAAAAGTACCCATACAATGTCAATATTTTGTTCACATATTGGCCCATATCAACATTTATCGAAAATTGAGTGAAATGGACCTAAACAGGTGGAATAGACTAAAATGGGGTAGGAATTTAGGTTGAGATGGAATTTGGTTGATTCTTACTGATTGATTAATTAGCACATAATTTTTTCACTAGAATGGAATGGAATTGATAACTTTAATTTTATTTTCATGTTCTCCACATGAAAATGACTAAACAATGCCATTAAATTACGCGACTCTTGGTTAATTTTTATCTTTTACTATATTCCAATTTAGTAGCATGCATGCATACTTATGTTACCTTAATATTATTTTGTAAGATATTATACAAAATCAACTACTAAGCATTTAATATATTTTGTGTATATATATTTCTCAAATATATTTTGTGTATATATACAAAATCAACTAATAAGCATCATAAGATATCATGTTTTTATTCAATTTGAAATGTTAGCAGAAGATTTGACATACTTTCGGTCTATCTTCTGAAGTTGATGACAGCCTTATGATCCATACAAGCATGAACTTTTTATACAATCATTAATTTCTGTCACATATTTTAAGCCCTAAATGTTAAATTTTTTGTAGCTGCTTCTACAAATGTATCTCATATGCTTGAATTACCCCTTCTAAGGTTTTCCTTCTGGTTTCTTGCAATTTCTTGAGACCATAATTCGTGCCAGCTTGAAACTTTTTCCCTGAATTCATAAAATCCGGTGCAGATACCTTCGATTGCAAATGTGATGAGTATGACAAGTGACAGCCTCAGATTCCTGGGCTATGATAATTCACGAATCCCCTTGAGTTTCAATTTCACCGCCAACTTGGCATCTTCGGTCTGCATTGCAATCAAGTACAAGTCACAATCACAATGCACATGCTAACTGGTCAGAAATGAATTGGAGGACAATAAAAAACCAGAAGTCAATGAGGTAACATAAAAGCCTAGGCGAATTTGGGCGTGTTAATCCAAGGTAAATCTTACTCATGATCAATTGTTCATAAAATGCTCAAATTTAAACAAGTATATACTTCATGTTTAAGAATTAGTAGGGGGATAGTAATTGAAGAGTAACATAGAGCATATCGTACCTTGGTTCTCTTCTTGCATGGGTCAGATCTGCAGATTCTGATGATGCAATCTGGAAATGTTGATCAAATTGTTATATGACACAATTTCATGATTTTTTATTCCAATTAATAAAAGAGAATAAAATAAGATAGAATGGATAAGGAATAAAATTATGTCCTAATATTCTGCAGTAATTTCCTAACCCTTAGCAGAAAGAATAGAAATATGACCTTTGGAACTGGTTTTGGATTTGGAGCCTTGTGAATGGTGAACAAGGTAGATGATGCATATTTTGGATCTTTCCCAAGCCCAGCATTACTTTTCTCGTCTCCCTGCGCACATACAAAATGCAAGCATGATCTGAGCATCCAACACTGAAAATTCCTCTATATATAACAAACAGAAGAATGCTCATTACCAGAATGCATGCCTCTTCAAACTAAACATAACAAAAACATAGTTTCATAAATCAGTCATGTCTTAGGCATTAAGCTTATAGATTTACAATTAAACTGGAGTATTATTAAACAATATGATTGAACCTCGTCAATCATAAAACTACATTTCATCGTCCGCGCCATAAATCTCTTCAAGTAACAAGCCTAAAATTCTAGCAAGAACCAGCACAACGTTTCATTGTCATTGTATTAATGTCTTGGTAGGCCACATTTGTGATCCAGGTGTAACATACTGTCAGTAATACCAAATCTCTAAGTAAAGATAGATAAGAAATTAACTTACCCATCTTCTCCAAATTGGAGATCCTATAATAGGTAGTAGCCTAGAAAAAATTAGAGATGTCATGAACCTATAATAAATACTTTAAAATGATGCTTCATGAATTAATTTTGTAAATAAAATCCTTACAACCTAAGTTCTCTATGATCCTGAGATTCCTAGTGTATGCAAGATCTTTTGACCACTTCAATGTGTTCAAGCTAATGGAAGCTGAGATTAGGATAATTCTAAGTCCAATGGTCCAAGCTTCCTAGAGGAACCTAGTTAAAACGATCACATCTTTAAAATGCAGAAACCGACATACACAAATGTATGCATGCTTAACTGAATCATATCCAGCAGGAATTACCTCTTTCTGCAGCCCTTTGACATTACTCTTTCGCTCAGCTTCAACTCCATAATTTTGATTTACATTATTCTGAGCACGAAGGTTCATAGACCTTTTGTATTTCCAAACCATTAGAATATCACATAAGCAAAGAAAAAAAAAATGGTGGTGACAGTATCTGAGGAAAACAAATGTAAATGGATATAGCACATTACATTATTTTCGGTCTCTGGTTCTCAGATACTCCGCCATTGGCTGTAATTTGGCAGCCACTAGGCTCTAAAGGCTTTCTACCAACTCCATCACAGCTCCTAAAAATGAACAAACAATTCAGATTAGTGAGGGAGTGAGGGGAGGGAGAGGGGTTTGGGGGGAAAGGGGGTTGTTGAGAGAGAGAGAGAGAGAAGCATTCTAATTGGTGAAACCAGACCTCCTGTTATCCAGAGCTTTCTTTCTCAAACCACCAGTAACAGAAGCCTCCTTTGTAGTGCTCTGCATATATAGTTGCATGCAACCAGCAAGAAAAGCCATCAGCAGAGGAACTAAAATTCAATATGAATACAACCATGATAGTCTACCTGGGTGGATCGTTCATGAAGTGGCAACTTCGTTGGCAATTTGTCTACTGACCCTTTGGAAGTTGAAATTGCCTTCACCTGACTAACTATACTAATGGGTGAAGATGTCACTGAGCTAGCCCTCACCAATGAAGTGCGCAGAACAGTGGCATTGGGGCGTATTTCCGTATTTTGTCTATTTGAGTAAACATTGTTGGAACTAATGTCTTTTGCAATCTTAGGTGTACTTCTTTTGCTTGAAACAAGACCGTTATCTTTCTTGCCAGCAATTTTATCATTAATAGACACTTTCGGCTTCTCAGATAGCTTAACAGCACCTTTGGTAATTCTGTAGTTCGAATGTGTTCTGTTTTCAGCAGAAGCAACCGTCACCTGGTAGAACAACTTAAAACTGAGTAACAGAAAATCACCTATCTGTTGCACATTAGCAAACTTTGGCAACTAACCACAAGTGCAATCAAAATATAAATGGGGCCATAACTTGATACAGCAAGAGAGTTCCAATTAACAAGATAATGCATACAGCAGTATAACAGCTATTTAGTAATCAGGTCTAAACACACTAAGAATTTTTTTTTTTTTGGCAGAGTTTCACCTTGCAATTCATAAAAAAAATTTGTTGGCCTCTAAAGTCAGTGTTAATAAGTTATGCCATCCTGAGCTCTATAGATTACTTCAGCAAACTATCCACTTGAAAGGATTATTAGTAAATAGTCCTCAAGCAAAGTGAGATTCTTTTCACAGATTTTTATATCATTGGTTAAGAGGAAATGAGACACAAATTAGAAATCCAACATTTTACCTTAGCATTTAGACTGGATGATTGTTTCTTTTGCTTGTTGGCATCATGCTTGGCTCTGTCAGAGACAGAGCAGTCATGCTGGGCAGTTTCTGAGCTCTTACTGACTGATGAAGTGGAGGAAGCCTCTTTTACAAAATGTTGGAGTTCAATGGCAGATAAGGACACACTGGTTTCATCTGTCAGGCTAGTTTTGTCATTGTCATTACCACAGCAACCTAATTCTTCTTTGGACTAAGAATTTTTTTTTTTTTTTTTTGGCAGAGTTTCACTTTGCAATTCATAAAAAAAATTTGTTGGCCTCTAAAGTCAGTGTTAATAAGTTATGCCATCCTGAGCTCTATAGATTACTTCAGCAAACTATCCACTTGAAAGGATTATTAGTAAATAGTCCTCAAGAAAAGTGAGAATCTTTTCACAGATTTTTATATCATTGGTTAAGGGGAAATGAGACACAAATTAGAAATCCAACATTTTACCTTAGCATTTAGACTGGATGATTGTTTCTTTTGCTTGTTGGCATCATGCTTGGCTCTGTCAGAGACAGAGCAGTCATGCTGGGCAGTTTCTGAGCTCTTACTGACTGATGAAGTGGAGGAAGCCTCTTTTACAAAATGTTGGAGTTCAATGGCAGATAAGGACACACTGGTTTCATCTGTCAGGCTAGTTTTGTCATTGTCATTACCACAGCAACCTAATTCTTCTTTGGAAGCACCTTTTGAACTATCCAGAATGTCTCTAGTTGCGTCATTCTCTAAGACCTGTCTTTCACTGACAATGATAGGCTTCTTTTCCTCTTTCATGAAGTCAGCATTTTCCACTTGTGTGATGGTGCTCATTGCCACCAGGCAAGAATCAGGCTGTGTTGTCTGTTGCTGTTCTGCTTGTAATGCCTTCATAGCTCTAACTTTTTTGTAATATTCTTCAAAGTATGCCTTCTTTTGAGCAACAAATCCAGGGGCCTTAAACTTCTCCAGCTCCTCCTGACGTCTGTTGTGGGAGAACACTGACCGCTTTTCCCAAGCAAGTGATTCAACAGCAAATCTTCCAAAAGATATTGAACCATGATCCAGAATGTCAGAGATGGAAACAACCTGCTTGCCCAAGTAAAATTTAGATGTAATAACAAAGCCATACAGCAGAAATGTCAACATAGAACCCAGTAAAGCATAAGAAAACCATCTTAGCACATTTAATTTCAAGATTTAGGACCATCCAAAATTCCCCACTTGAGCCTTTGGACTTAAAAAGGCTAGAGAAAAAGAAAAGTGGGAAAAAGAAGAAGAATCAGTGTATGTTTAAATGTCAAATACAAAAGTCAATTGAACTATATCTAGATCACAACAATTATAATGCTCCAATTATTTTTATTTTCATTTTCCTTAGATAATTTGGAAACCAAGTAGACTCTTGAAGAGTAGAAAATTGCTATAGTTCTTACAAATTTTGCTTACCAATAAGTCTAAGCCCACAACCAATTTCACAACTGCTAAGGTGGCAGCCCATGATTGGTATGAAGTAAAATTGATGTTATTGGGACTCCTGTGTGAAAATGATATATTACAAATCACAATCTACCACCTCAACAAGAAAGTGAAATTTGTTATGCCTGCAGCATTGTTAAATTCTTACAGGTTACATCTAAGTTACAAACTGACATGGCTGCTACATTGTCATGCCATGTGCATCACACAATCCTGCATTCCACAAATTAATTTGTACCACCACGTAAAAGTCACTGCAGTTTCAACAAAATTGTAATAAACATTGTTTCACCCTTACCATTACTCTAAAGAATATTTAGATGTCCACATAAAATACAATCAATCTATTTTCACAAAACATTTATTAAAACTCACTTCTCAAGCTTTAAAATCTCCAAAAACAGAATAGCCTCACATCAGAACAATATACTCGCTAATATCATTCCGAAATAGTAGATAACTTAACCAAGTCAGCCAGTGCTTCAAAAAAAATTGTGAAAGTTTTAGTTTTTGTTCTTCAAATATTAAAAAGGTAATAATTTCATCCTTCTATTTTTTGTTAAAGCTATTCCAAGTCACATTTGCATTTTAGGAAAAGGATCCTTTCCATTTGAAAAAAATCTAGTTCATGTTTCAATTGTACATCACAAATCTAAAGGTGTACAACTTCATTTAAAATCAGAACCTTGAAATGGTCTCCCTTTCTAGAAACAGAGAAGAGATCATGTTCTAGCCTTTTAATGTACAATGTCAACACTTTGTCTATCACATAAAGAATTTCTTTATAGGTAATCATATGGATATATTACACCAACCTTTCTTAAGGTTTCACAAAATGACACTCCCCCCAAATAATGGACGAAATCACACTCCCATTGATGAGAAATTATTCGGTAAACCATGTGTATTACACCTCCTTCTCACATGTGGGATCCACCATTTATGTGAGAGGAAGGTGTAGGACACTATGTTCATTGCTTCTCAGTCAAATTAAATTGCAGCTGTTTAACTATAAAGTATGAAATCCAAATTTGACCAAATTTTAAGCCTTTCCAAAACTACTTCAAATAGTACAAACAGCTTAATTGAATACTTCATCAATCATTCATATATTTATTTCACCATCACAGAAAGCAACTCTATCTTTGACCTTAATCACTTTACCTTTTATTCAATCTTTTTTTTTAAGCTATTGAAATAGTAATTTTAGAGTGTACCTGAGATTGTTGGCCCTCTAATGGTACCTCAGTTTGTGACCATTCATTGCCACAATAGCTATGATGATAATGATGATCCATATCAGTTGCCATTTCCCCAATTACTCTCTACACTCAAACTACTCTAACAAAACCCCCTGTCCAATAATAACCACCAAAAGAAAATTTAGACCCCAAAAAAAAAAAAAAAGTGGGACCAAAATATTTTCTAGATTGTACCTTACAACAATAAACTTCAACTGTTTCATGAATTTTACAAAGGAAAAAAAAAAAATGGAAAGAGTACTCACAGTCACAGATAGAGATTCCAAGGTCTTTTAACAGTTGAAAAGTTAGTTACTTCAAACTCATTGTGTATTAACGATGTGTTTGGCTGTTTATTTTGGGGTTTTGGTTTTGAAGGTTACAGTTACCAGACTGTGGTGTTTTGGTTTGTGAGAACTGAGAAGTGAGCAAAATGGAGAGACAAAGAAAGAGTGACCAACCAAACTTGTTCTTAAGGGAGTGAGGTGACGTGGCTATGGTGCGGTTACTCACAACCGCTTTTTTTTTGCATCTGGGTCCTACTGCCGCCACGTTGCACAGTTGATTCTCTGTGAAAGATATGGGTCCACGATGAAGGGTCGGGTCCAGTGGTTGTTTGTAATATCTGGGATTTTAATTAATGTGGTGACACGTGTGTGGTTACTATTAGTTGGTGGGTCCCGGCTGCAATATGAGTACATGGGTGTGGTTCTGCCGAATAAGAAAGTTTTGTTTATTTGGTTGCTTTTTTTTTTTTTTTTTCTTTTTCTTTGGATGTGAATCTTTATTTGTTTATTTATTTATGGTTTTTGTGTCCAATGGTGGGTGCGTACCCACGTGGATGGACCATGTTAACAAGATGGGTCTTGCCAGAACGCTACATGTGATGGAATCATTATGGTAGCCGCTTAGCAACAATATCACGAGCACATTCATTTTTCTAATTAATTCTGTAATCTTTTGATTTGTGCGATCAGAAGTGATCAATCAAAAAATGTGGATCCATGTAAATAAAAATTGAAAAAAAAGTTTCATTACTCATAGTCATACACCAACATATTATAAAATTAGATGTGGAAGTGTGTGCTTTTCTTAAATTAAAGGATAATAAATGAACCAAATTGTTTATAAATAATTTGAGCTTAATTTGGATAAAAATTTGTTTTTGTTCCTTTGTTTTGCAAACAAGCTATACTCAAGCTTAAGATTAGACTTGACTATTAAATGACACAAGTTTAAATATAATAATGTGTTTGTAAACAAGCTTGTGAATATAAGATTCAATTTAACCATGTGTAATTATATATTTTATATGTACAATTTTCTAGATTTTCTAAAAAAATAGTTATATATATTTGAAATTAGATTGTATACATTTTGTAAATAGAATTATATATGATATCAAATTATTATTTATAGTTTATTGATAATATAAACAATCTATTCATAATAAAAATTTATAGATTTATGATAGGGTAAAAAATTTAGTCATTTTTTTTACAATATATGAAAAAGAAATTAGTTAATCAAATAATCTGTGAACAAGCTTAAGCTTATTTTACAAGAAAATAATTGGGGTGTAACAAAAACTCAAAGATTTCAAGCTCAATTCATCATACTAATAGCTCATAGGGTTTTTGAAGTGTTTCACAGTGGAGTAGAATAACTTAATCAGAAGTGGGGACAATATTAGGTCCTAATCACATGCAAAGATTTGCCTCTTAGACAAGCTTTTCTGATAGATCATGGCTACACAAACTTCCAACCATCTCTTCTTTTTCTTTTCTTTTAATTTTTTTTTTTTAAATTTTCTTCCATTTAAACGCGTGATTAATTCTTTTTGGAGTTATGGGTTTCGATATATTTTTTCTTTGTATTTTACAAAAAAAGACACGATGCATTTTTTTTATTTAATGTACAAGTGTTATAAATTAAGAAAAATATATATATGAACATGATTAATACACAATTTGTTTAAATGTGTTTAGTGACTGAGATTTATATTTGACATGACGATTCCACCATGCGTTTTGTTAATAGCACAAGCCTTAAATTCCTTATTTTTATTTTTATATATTTCCATTCATTTTAACATAGGAAAAGCAAAAAGAAGAATTTCTAAAATAGTTAAAATATTACATATATTTAGTGATCAAACAGGTATACGGAAAATAAAATATAACTTGGTCTATTAACTGTAGTGTTTATTTAGATTTAACTGCAGTCACATGACACCCATGGAGTATATATTGTTCGTGGATGGTATAATTAAGCTACACATTTCAATCACATGACACCCATGAAGTATTGTTCGTGGATAGATTATTAAAAGAGGGATTAAGCTCTCGCAGAGTTCCAAATGAATTTAGACATACTTTTTAGACATTAAAGTAGCAAACACTTTCTTCAATTTCTACTTTCTAATGTTTGAAAAATAAAAAGTAAAAGCAGCCTCAGAGGCCATAGGCTTTCGATCCCTGAATTACTATTGTAATTATTATATGAATGTATTAATATTTGGTACATGAGTTGACCAAGAAGTTCTATAACTTGTAATAATTTGCTTCCATTTATGTGGACTCTAAACTAACCACAAAATTAAAGTAGTAATTTTCATCAAGATTAGATCCTGATCTCCCTCATTAGAGGTTGGTTAGGGTTTTTGGATGACAGCTCTCGCTACATCTGACAAAATGTTAATAGTCTTATAAATAAAATATTTCAATTCACATTGGTGAATATTGGTGGAGGAAAGGTCCATGTTTACCCTTTTTGAGAACCTAGTTTAATTAATACTCTTTTTGCGTAAGAAAAGGTGGGACAAGACCAATGACTTTACATTTTCATCTCAAACCCATGTTCGGTAGGCCCAAGCAAAAATTTGGGCGGCGAGTCTAAGTCCAAATGAAGTTGGAGTAACGAATTTTTTACTTAAAAAAAATAAGAGAAAAATAGCAAATTTCATAAAGGTCAACCCTACTTTTATTATTTTCAAATTTTAAGTAATTTTATTGAGACTTTCTACCGAAGAATTTGCTTCAATCTAGAAAAATTACCATTGAAAATCTCTTAACTCAAACATTTAAACTCTTTAAGTATTGACCCAATTATGTTATACTAATTCCTCAACTTCCTTGTTTTTCCACTATGTGAGATTTTTAATTACTCGCATGTGCACAAGCATACCCAACAAGTGAATAATATCATTAATTTTTTTTTATCATTCTAAACTTTTTAATATGCAAAGTTGCGAATAATGCCAGGTTCAATCACATGACACTAAGGATCTATTTGGATACCACTTATTACTGAAAACTAAAACTGAAAACTGAAAATAATATAGCAAAATAATTTTTAAATGTGTGAATAGTGCTGTGAGACCCAATTTTTAAAGTTGATTTTACTGAAATCCGTACTTACAGATCTTGTGAATAGTGCACGGGATCCATCCAAAAAAAATGCAGACGTGCTGTGGGACGCTATCCAAACCCAACCTAAAATGACTTTTCCAATGAAATCTTCACAAGATCCACACACAAAAAACACAGATGTGCCGTGGGATGCTATCCAAACCCAGCTTAAAATAACTTTTACAATGAAATCTCATTAATCGTCTGTTCATAATACATAGAGGATGTGATTAATTTTTTGAATGTGATATTGAGAGCTTTGTACTTCTTCTTCTTCTTCTTCTTTTTTTTTTTTTTTTTTTTTTTGAGAATCAGAGCTTTGTAGTTCTGCTCAACTGATTGAATATATATATATATATTATTTTTTTTTTTAATATATTTTCAAAATATCTAAGATTTAAATATTTATCGTAACTATCAAATCAAAAAAAGATCGTGATTAGTTGGTGGCAAAATTAAAGTTAAATAATAATAATAATAATAAATCCCTTCAAATATCTTTTTTTTTGGCAGAGATTGTCTTGTTGGAAAAAGGTTTGGACTTGTTCCACTCCCTAATTTAAGTTGGAGACTATTAACTATTTACCTTTTTAGCTTGCTTGGCAATTCTATACATTCTAGGAAGCTGCTTGCTTTGAGAACCACACCAATTCTCCTTCAGTTCGAAAACATGCAGCCTTAAATTAATACTTGATATATGTTGTAATTAGACACCCAAATGGTTGACAGGCAGGAAAGCCAGACAATATGAAACCTGACTTGATCAGTCATTAGTGTTGAGTATTGGTTTTGGCATTTGAAATTTTCACATTCAATGTTGAAATATAATTCCACTCTTCCTCTTTTTTCATTGGAGTTCCACTTTACAACCATAGTAATCTAATAAAGTACGCATAAATAAAATTCGAAAAAAAAAAAAACACGTGCTAAATAAACCCCATTTCAAAATTTAGTAGTGTTTTTCATTGTCTTTGACCACAATCATTCAACCACTGTGGTTAAGTAAATTGACTTCAAGATCATTATATAACTTGTTAATTGTAAATTTTTGGTACACCTAGAAATTGTTTTAGGTTTATTTATTTGATTAGTTTAAAATTAAGGCAGTTGTGTAGATTGTTGTTACTGTTTGAACTTGGATACGCAGAGGAGAGCCAATTATGCAAATAAAGTTCTAGAACTCTTCCGTTAGAGCTGTAATATTAAAACTTGCGACAAGAAGCTAAAAATTGAAGTGAACAATATGTACTAGGCTTTATTAATTGGTATGAATAAACCACTTATTTTACATAAGTAAAACAAAATACATAACTGTTTTAACAGTTGCTACATACAAGTAGCATAGGACTGAAATGAAGAGAGGAAAAAAGCCCCCAGAAAAGATATGTAGTAATAATGTAATAGTACCATAAAACCCAATAAAAATAGACTACTATGTGAGAGGGCCAGAGCTAGTAAAAAAACAAAACCCCAATTTGATGCTTAAATAAAGCTAGCCTCCATCCAAATTCTTAAAAGCTGCTCCTTTGATGCAAAACTTGACCCACATGTGTCTCTTCCTGACTCGACCACAATGATACTTTGTACCAGAAAAAACTTGCACATACTTGAACTTGAACCATCCTCCACTGAATGCCTCAAATGACCAAACTAAACTATAGAGATGTATTGAAGTAAAACCTTTCTAAAAGGGGGGAAAAAAGTTAAGAGTTACTATAGTTAAGACTTCTTTTTGTCTTAGGTACAACTCAATGACATATATTGTTCAGTTCTCTAATAAAAAAGAACTTGTGTTTAAATCTCCCTCTCCCATTTGTTGTAAGAGAGAAATGGTGATGAATATGATTGCTTACGAGTCCCAAATGGACTCATATTGCAATTCTTCCCAGTCACTGAACTCAACGTTGTTGTCATACAATACCATATTCTCCTCAAACAAAAGAGCTCCTGTCAACTCCATCCACATCTTTGGTGAGTCCAAAGGTGACTCATTAATGGCTTGAATTTGGCTAGGTGAAAGTCCCACCCTGACTGGCATCACATTAGCCCCAGAGCTTCCCATCTCAGGCCTTCTAAACCGCAATGCCGCCTCTTGAGCCGCCATTTGCACGTCCTCAGCTCTGGAGCTCTTTGGCCTCGGCAAGCTATCAACCAATTCAGGAAAATTCAGGCGTGCCCCACGTCCTCTGAGGTGCAATGCCGCCACATCGTAGGCCGCGGCTGCCATTTCTGGCGCCTCATAGCTCCCCAACCATATCCTTGTTTTCTTCCCTGGCTCACGAATTTCAGACACCCATTTGCCCCATTTGCGCCTTCTCACACCCCTGTATGTTGGTGCAACAACATTAGGATTGGTTGGTTCTTCCATGTGTATGTGTTTGAGCCTTTGTGAGAGAACAATATTGTTGAGTGTTTATCAATGAGCTAGCTAGAGAGATACTGGTTTTGGTAGAGAAGAGTGTGAAGCAATCATGATATAAATATAGGAGATGAATGTGAAGTATTATTAGTGTGAATGAAATTTAAGAAACTCATTTTTTTTTTTTTTTTGAGATTGAAAGCGAGTTTCCGAGTAGCTACGTAAGTGGGAAGATGCTGTCAATGGGCGCATGCGCACGTTTCCTTGGTTTTGCAATATGAGTCATATCATGCCACGTGTCTATTCCTATTTTGTATTTATTTGGTTTTGTTTAATTTTTTTAAGCACATATAGGAATTAGGAAGTTAAGAAGAAAAAAAAAAAAAAAAAAAGAACTAAGTTTTCTCACAATTTATAACTTTAGTGAGAGAAATATATTATTATTTCTACACTTTGAATATATTCTTTCTTTTACATTCCTTATTATATATATGGGTCCTACATTCATTTTCTCACGTGCTGAATCTCATATATAATATAAAAAAATATGAAATAAATTATATTAATATAGGTGTGAAAAATTAATAATTATTAGAGTATTCAATTCATGTTAAAGTATTTTTAATAGAAAGCATATATATTAGAGTGCATGTATTAAATACAAACTATTTTAATTAATAATTGGTAATGATTTCTTAATTCTAGAACCTCATATTGTCTACGAAAATTGATCCCAAATTACCTTAAAATAAACCAAAGAGTAATCAACAAACTAAAAAAATATAAACATATAAACAATTATATATATATATATATATTAATTCCATCTAACCACTTAATTTATTTATTTTTATGATGACTTTTTGGGAAAACTTTCACTAAACAACATAACCAAGTCCATTGATTAGATGGTTTTCTATTACATGACGCGTTACAGGTGTCTTTAAAGCGGTCCTAAATAATGACGAGATCTTCTTCTTCAAATGGTTTTTTTTTTATTTTTTTTTATATATATTTTATTTTGCCCATTCTCTTATTCTATGCATGTTTTCTACATGGCCTTGACAGCATAATATACATATATATATATATATATATAGCGGTGTATTGAAAACTTTAAGATACAGATTTATAAAATCATCGTACTTAATTGCTTTTAACAAAGTTTAATTAGTTTATGTATAAAACGTGCACCATGCAACAGTTGAACATAGAGAAAGTTTCTAAGCCAAGGTTTTTCTGCCTCAGAAAATGTACTTCTTTAATAAAATATTTGGACATATGTTTATGTAGAATTTATAATTGATCCATATAAAAGTTTTTTAATTGTAAAATAAAAAGGTATAGACTATTTAATTGCTATGGTACTTGCTTTTAGAAAAGTTTAATCAGTATCTTCATGGTCATAAAAACGTGTTATACCATGCACAAATTGAAAATGTAAAGCTTGTACTCTTTTTATTTATTTTTTTATTTTTTTTTTATGTCCAACATCATAGTTTGGCCTTATTTTTTTTTTTTTTCTATGAAGAATGTAGAGTCCTCACGTCTGATCTCAGGAGAATAGACAAGAAATAGTTTAAAGGTTGATGCTTGTGACCCATATTGATCAAATTCATTCAAATATTTCAGGAAAATCACCGCCCAAATTGCTTAAAGAGGGGACATATGGTCAAGAGGAAAATGACCCCAAAAAATGTCACTTTCGCAAACAGAATGGGGGAGAGGGGATGTGGGGTATTATAACTTATAAGCCACTAAAATTTTATCTCTTAATTTGTATATGTAGCTTTCTAATTTATATGTTCCAGAAGGGGGGGGGGGGATTTTATAAAAAGTTTCAAATTTTATATCATATTTTTTTAATTAGATTTTAGGTTTTTAATTTTGTTAATTAAAATCTTAAAATTGTGAAATCCTTTCAATTTAATGTATTTGTACATCACCATTATTTATTTCCGTTATTCTAAACAATACTACAAAATCTTATCAACAATTTCTCAATTTTTTTCTTTAGTCCATTACAATTCAAAATAATATAGCTCAATTAAATTTTTTTTTTTAATTATTGAATAAGGGATCTAAGTTCAAATTTTGGCAACACCAAAGAAAAAAAAATTAATAGTTTACTTTGATGATAAATAATAATCTTAATAGAAAGGCTGCTATAAGATTAATTAGATCTTAATATATAATTTCAAATTTGTGTTCTCAATTTCTAATTTATCAATCTTATAGTAATTAATTGGTTTATCATAAAAATAGTATTAAAAATGGACTAATAGTCTAATTACAAAAAACTATATCAATTTATTCAACAATTATAAAAACATATAGTGATGCAAGCATTTCAATTTCTAATTTCTACTTGCCATATTCTAGCACAGTTTATAGTCTTTGACACTCTTTGACACATTCTTATTTTCCTAAGGTTGATCTATCTCCACGAAGTACGCATTCTCAATCTCGAAGGACATCCTCTCACATCCAAAAAAACACGTGCATACACCTATATTCAAGGTTGTTTAGGACGGCAACCAATTTGACGCTTATTTTTACTAATATTTAACTAGTTGTCTTTCACTTTCATGTCACTTTTAGATGAACTCAGATATTTTTTTTTTCCACAACTCAAATCATATAAGATAGTTATGAAAGTGAGTGAAATTGGTTAGAATGTTCATTTTAATACACGTATAATAGAAAATGTAACACATTTTAGCAAACTAAGTTTAAAATTCACCTACATCAAGTTATGTGCAAAATTGGGTGAAAACATATGATTACTATATATAGAAACTATTTATTTTACCTTTATTTATTTATTTATTTATTTATTTATGTATTTTGAGAATAAAATAAAAGAGTGAATGAAAGTTATTGTATGTAAAAAAAAAAAAAAAATATAATGTAAAATAAATAGTTTAGTAAGAGATTTCTAATAATGTTTGTATTTTTTAAAAATACATGTATGTGAAATATTGTTTAATCATTAAAAATTATTGTTTAATTAAGAGTTACAAACGACCCGAAGTTTTTATATTAAAAAAAAAAAATTGTATGTTATTATAAATTTTTAAACGTGCTGATAGGGACACACTTGTCAACTTAGATTTATTTTTTTTTATATGCACTGAAATCTTAGACTGTGTCGATAGTCGACACACACACACTATGCTCTAAACTGCACATTGCATATAGGTCAAGCCCTCGTGGAAGCGAAACAGCTGGATCAAGCTAATACTAATAATTGAGCTTCGGTGTTCCATCAAGGTCAAGTCATTTTATCACCAACAACCTTGATAGAACCAAGGAAGAAGCAACTTTTTGGTTCGACTGCAGCACTAGCTGGCACCGCCTCCACCTCTCACCGTACACCAGTACGCTTTGCGCGTTTCTGGTGACCGTAGCAAAAGAAAAAACCCGAAGTTTTTATATTAAAAAAAAAAAATTGTATGTTATTATAAATTTTTAAACGTGCTGATAGGGACACACTTGTCAACTTAGATTTATTTTTTTTTATATGCACTGAAATCTTAGACTGTGTCGATAGTCGACACACACACACTATGCTCTAAACTGCACATTGCATATAGGTCAAGCCCTCGTGGAAGCGAAACAGCTGGATCAAGCTAATACTAATAATTGAGCTTCGGTGTTCCATCAAGGTCAAGTCATTTTATCACCAACAACCTTGATAGAACCAAGGAAGAAGCAACTTTTTGGTTCGACTGCAGCACTAGCTGGCACCGCCTCCACCTCTCACCGTACACCAGTACGCTTTGCGCGTTTCTGGTGACCGTAGCAAAAGAAAAATATCGTACCATGTACGGTCTTCCATATCTTTTTCTTTGTCAACATTTTGCTTTTTGCCCATCTATATTATTATTTTTTTTTTCGATCCATGCACTTTTACAGTTCGCTAGTCAATGGTCAAAAACATGCTAAGCTTTAGCAGTTTAGCCCATCTTCTGTGTGGGGTTTCCTACTTTCCTAGGTATACATACATATATATATATATATATTTTTTTTTTTCCGATCAATTTAGTAAAAGTATACTTTTATTTTTAGGGTAGACTAAAGTATACTTTTAAGTATGTTCTTTGACGCAGCTGACGGAGAGCTTTATGTTCATTATTATTCATCGAGTTTCATGTAAAGTGTGTCATGATTGGATTAAAAAAACAATAATCATGGAACATATGTCATAAATTTTCTCTAAATAGACAAAATGTCATAAATTTAACTTTTATGATATCTATAAAGAATGATAAAAAAAATTTCTCGCATGGACTATGCTCTATGAAGGAGGAAAAAAATAGATCGAAGAACAAGCAAAAAACATTTATGCAACACGAAAATATTTACATGGTTCACCATTTGGACTATATTTGTAAAGTTGTAGCAATTTTCACTATATCAGAGAGAATAGTACAAAAACTGATTGTAGTCATAAAACTCTAATTTTGTAGTGACAAAACTGCATTTTAAAACAAGTTAAAACCCTATTTAAAACTGTAACGCATACACTTCCAAGTCAAATCTGGTCTAAACCCTATCAAACATAAAACTAGGCTCCATACAATCTGGTCAATTTGAGACATATCAAATCCCATGATAAATGAAATTTTTATGAAAAATAAAACAATCTTTGCAAATATTTTTGATGAATATTTGCGCTTTAAAGTAGGCAAGATTTGAATCTGTTAGAATGTTAATTGATTTTCGATAATTTTATGAAAGATATTGTATTTTTTAAAAAAATAATATAGAACGGAAGGAATATTGGAATAATATTATAATGCTAAAAATATAAAGTTTCAAGATTATTATACTAAAATAATATCAAGCGTGTTTGGGACCTTGGATTGGTAGATCCCACCAAACCGACAACTCCATTTCCGGTGTCTTTAGGCCTATTGCGATCTTTAATATGTATTTCCTGAATAGGGCTACAACCCATAACTTTTCCCAATGGGCCTTTATTTTTTATGTTCTCTACTTTGGGTCTAATATGGGCCTTCCCCATGATTTTTTACTTTTTCGAAATGGTTAAAAATAATTATGCAGTTGAACTTACAGCTTGAACCCATGCACCTGGTAAGTGGTACCATTCCACCTAATACTATGATAATGTTTCTAAAATTCTATCCATCTATCTTAATATGAATTAGTTGAATTTCTTTTATATATATATATATATATATATCATTGCCTAAAAAAAAAAAAAATTTTATATATAAATTAGTTTCGATCAATTTAATCAAAGTATACTTTTTTTTTTTTTTGGGTAGACTAAAGTATACTTTTAAGTATGTTCTTTGACGCAGCTGACGGAGAGCTTTATGTTCATTATTATTCATCAAGTTTTATGTAAAATGTGTCATGATTGGATTAAAAAAACAATAATCATGGAACATATACCATAAATTTTCTCTAAATAGACAAAATGTCGTAAATTTAACTTTTATGATATCCATAAAGAATAAAAAAAAAAAAAAAATTTCTCGCATGGACTGATCTATGAAGGAGGAAAAAAATAGATCGAAGAATGCGCAAAAAACATTTATGCAACACGAAAATATTTATATGGTTCACCATTTGGACTATGTTTGTAAAGTTGTAGCAATTTTCACTATATCAGAGAGAATAGTACAAAAACTGATTGTAGTCATAAAACTCTAATTTTGTAGTGACAAAACTGCATTTAAAACAAGTTAAAACCCTATTTAAAACTGTAAGGCATACACTTCCAAGTCAGATCTGGTCTAAACCCTATCAAACATAAAATTAGATACAATCTAGTCAATTTGAGACATCAAATCCCATGTTAAATGAAATTTTTATGAAAAATAAAACAATCTTTGCAAATATTTTCGATGAATATTTGCGCTTTAAATTAGGAAAGATTTGAATCTGTTAGAATGTTACTTGATTTTCGATAATTTTATGAAAGATATTGTATTTTTTTTTAAAATAATATAGAACGGAAGGAATATTGGAATAATATTATAATGCTAAAAATATAAAGTTTCAAGATTATTATACTAAAATAATATCAAGCGTGTTTGGGACCTTGGATTGGTAGATCCCACCAAACCGACAACCCCATTTCCGGTGACTTTAGGCCCTATTGCGATATTTAATATGTATTTCCTGAATAGAGCTATAACCCATAACTTTTCCCAATGGGCCTTTATTTTTTATGTTCTCTTCTTTGGGTCTAATATGGGCCTTCCCCATGATTTTTTACTTTTTCGGAACGGTTAAAAATAATTATGCAGTTGAACTTACAGCTTGAACCCATGCACCTGGTAAGTGGTACCATTCCACCTAATACTATGATAATGTTTCTAAAATTCTATCCATCTATCTTAATATTTATTAGTTGAATTTATTATATATATATATATATATATATATCATTGGCTTTGACTAGATTATTTCACTTTCTGTTCATGAGATATCTTGAAAATCTCATGGATTAATAGTGTGGTAGATTGAACCTTGAACCTTCAAATTATGTTATATTCTAGACCAATGAGCCCACTACCTGAGTAACTCCATGGGAGTCAATCAACTAAAATCTATAATATAGAAATCAAACAAAAGTCATATTAATTATTTACATACATTTCTAATATGAGAAAATTTATAAAGACAACAAAAATATCATAACACATCTAACAAGTGTTATAATATTAGTTCACCTATGCTTCACATGTGTTAAATTAATAATATTATGTATTTTTTTATCTTTTTAAGAATCACAATCACATAATTTTTAAACAGGTGGGTTTCCGAGTGGAAAATAAATGTGTCAATTTGTTGCTTAGATGAATTGACTCAACCCTCCTCAAATTTATGGCTTTTGGAACTAATATAAAAAGTACAATAATTATGTCGACGACTAATCAAAGGAAACTCATAAACAAAAGGAATTACATGTAAGAAATAAAAATTTTGACCAGAGCCCTCAGAGATTGCCTCGTTAATACCACTTATATTATTAAGCCACAAACTTAATTGAAGTTTTTCTTTTTTTTTGGAAAGGAACTTTATTGAAGTTCAAAACAACTTATACAAAACCTCAACTTTAGGCCAATCTTAGGACCATGTTGAAAACAACTTATACATATTTAAAGATAGCTCATTTCTAAGGACCATGTTGTCATAGCAGCTATATATACGATGCTAGCACAAAGTTATTATTATAATGCAGCTCAAATTAGTCAAAAACTCATCAAAGAAAACTCATAAACAAAAGGAATTACATACAAGCAAAAACACTTTGACTAAAACATTCATATATTTTATTAAATTGCCTTGGATGTTATATTTTTATGTGTTTTCTTTTCAGATTATCCATATACACTAAATGGTTCCTGGTCATTTTGCGCAAATGAAGTTGCTTTAATGGTTTTACTAAATGGTGTGAAGCCTAGCATAGGCATTCGATAGCAACAACCATAATTCAATCTACAAACATACTGCTTATTATTGAAATTTTTAGCTGTCTATTGCGGCTAATTCTTGTGATCGAATTATAATTGCTCAGTAAGTAAATAAGGTATATGGTGGAGCAGGAATTAATTCTCAGAACTCAAAAACATATCATGCATTATTGTTGCAACCACTCCCTGCATATAATGTGTGATTAATGAATTACCAACAAATACATCCAACTGTTTCTCAAAAAAAGAAAAAAAGAAAAAAAAAAGACATACATCCAACTCCTTTCATAGACTAAGCTACTCAAAACTCTTTATCAATACCCAACTCTGAAATTGAAGCCCAATCTACATTTAAATTAGTTTTGTAAGCTACTACGTACAAACCAGCAAACACGTATAGTCAGATTAACAACTTTGGTTCTTAAGAACCCTTACAATAACACAACCAAGAAAGAAAAAAGAAAAAGAAAAAAAGGCTACACCACAACAGAAATACAAATAATCAACTCATCATCAACCTTTTTGTCTTGTCTTTCTCAAATGAAAATATTATCAACACCAACTAGGTGAATTGTTTATTCAAGGGCAATGATTTACTACAAACTAAGTTGCAGCAACTCTTGCAAAATGTACATGTTTCAAATGATTATTTTTCGCAAGAGTTGTTGCTATCCTTTATTCAATAACATCCAAATTGTCAGTAGCACAAAAACAATTAAAATTAACAGCAAATTGTGGTTTGTTTTCATTCTAGCCATGAGTTATGACACAACAAATGCTTGGAAAAAAAAAAAAAAACTTCTTATAATACAAGGTTTCTAAGCCTATCCAAGTTTGGAGTTTGACTTTCTCAAAAAAAAAAAAAAAAAAGTTTGGAGTCCGAATACCAACATCGGTGACCAAGAAATACTATAAAAAACCATAATGTCGCAGTATTTGGGCCTACACTTAGGGATTGGTTGGGTTGGGCTGAAATTGATGGTCTAATTTTTGGACATACTACCAACCTATATGCAAATCAGTGAATTTTTAGGGTCTATTAGACTAGGCTGGGATGTTAATGGTATACCCCTCTAATTTTGTTGTGTGCTTCGGATACCCACAGAAAATGATCTCAAAACTCCCTCGCCCTGACCCTCCTGACAGTGACAAACGTTGCTCCTCTATACAAGGCTTCTAGCCATGCTTAAAGTTTTGAATTGGGATGATGAGAATGAGGGGTTTTCGTTGTCTGTTTAACAAACAAAAACAGCCCATGTATACGTATGCTATTTGGGCCAACCCATATATGTTGTAAGAAAGTCACTATAGTTTCTTTTGGGTCAGTTGAGATATGGGCTTTTGGGTTTAGTAGAGATAGTATCTCCTTTGGGTTGGTGGTGGGATCAAGGTAATTGAGTGAGCTTTGTTGAAATGGGCTTTGTGCACCCAAAAAAAAAAAAAGTATCTTATAAGTCAGTTTTACTAGAGTTCTCTCATGTAACATGTTCGGATCTCATGGGTGTGTGTGAGTCCTACGCAGGGGTGGTCTCATAGTCTCATGGAACTTGTGCAATTAATGAGAAAGTCTCACAAAATATTTTTTTATCAAAGCAAAAAATTTAATAATTATGGTAATTATTAATAAGCATTTATTATGATTTTGTCCATATATGGAAGTATGAAACTATATATTATACTATATAAAGAAAATAATATTTTCTATCAAAAAAAGAAAATATGATTTGGTAAGATTTTAATGTAAGATTTAAATATAGAATAAAATTTATAATCATTTGAAAAATATGTAATAGAATAATGACATGTAAAATTATGAGGTCTTAATAGCTTTTTAAGGCAAAATATTATGATATTTTTTGGAGAGAGTTTCAACTTATGACGTCCGTTTAATCAAAAGTCAAATGTTGTTATTATTATTATTATTATAAATCTCTAATAATATATAGGCTCACAATACATGAAATGAGATTCTAAAAAAAAAAAAAGTAATTATATAAGCCTTTAAAAGTTAACATAATTTTTTAGTGATGTTTGTGGTGTGTTTTTGTATTAGAACCTCATCCTATCTCCCTTCTATGTGTATTTGTTTTCTAAAAATGAAAAAAAAAAAAAAAAAGCTTTATCCTACATTGCTTAAGGGAGTGTGTTATGTGTAGTACAATTTTGCCCTCTCTTTTAAAGCTTACCATTGCTTTAAAGTGAAGTTGATCATATTTCTATGTTTGTGTGTGTTTTCAAAAATAATTATTGGTACATTATTACATTTTATTCTCAATTAATTAATTGGTAAACCATTCACAATTTTATTTTTCTCAAAAAAGAAAAAAAGAAAAAAGAAAAGTATAATGACTTATGCTTGAAAGGCAATTTTAAGTTAATATGCATTTCCGGGTAGAACTCTTATGAAGATGAAGGTTGGTTGCGTGGGACTTCGCTGTACAGAAGCAGCAACCTTTGGTGTGCTGCCAACAACAGCAAAATCATTATACAATGCAACTTGATCATCCTAGAATGCTAGAAATTCATACAAAACTTGTAGCAACCAAGAGTACTTGAGGTCAAGTGCTTCTTAAGAGGGAGAGTCCTGATGTAGGGCATTTCAAGTGGTTGCATTCTAATCATCTTGTAACTAGTTAGTTAATTAGCTAGATAATTGTTTAAGCATTAGCCAATAGGATTTAGACACTTGTCAAGTATCTAGAAGGCTGCCAATGCCAAACAAGTGCCAGATTGTAGTTACTTTGTGATTAGTTTTGAATGCAATTACGTAGATTGGCCTAGTACTATTTTCAAGAGATGGATTTCTCTTAAGAAGGTTTTGCCACACCTTGTTCCTTGTTCTAAGCAACTCGAATTTCCCTTAATCAATTCTAAGCCTAAACAGCAGTCCCCTTAGAATCCCTGCCACAACTGCTTGGTCACTTTGGAACCGAAGGAACAAATGCCGTTTCAATGAGCCAACTATTCCTCTGAATTTTGTGGCCGAAAATGCAGGGAATTATCTCTCAGACTTCAAACGTTTTAATGGGACACCAGCCAAATTAGCTCGGTTTGGTAAAAGCTAATTTTGATGGGGCTTTCTTTGAATATTCGGGTGAAGCTGGGATAGGAGTTGTAATCCGAAACTCCCTTGGCGAAGTAATGGCTTCTCTCTCTGGAAAAATCCCTAAGCCCTCATCAATAATTACCCTGAAGCCTTGGCAGCTAGGTGTGCAGTTCTGTTTACAAAAGAGCTTGGTTCATCGAGTCCACATTAGAAGGCAACTCGGAAATTGTCATCAATGCTCTCTGTAAAGGTAATATGTATCACTCAGCTTTTGGTAATTTCATCAAAGACATTCTGTCTTTAATAAACTCGCTTTAGAGTTTTTCATTTTCTCATACTTGTCTAGGTAGTGTTGTAACTCATGCTTTGGCAATGAGAGATTTAGTTTCTTTTTATTTATTAGTATATTCCACCAGACATTGAAAACATTGTATTGGCTGATTTTCCAGCGGGTTGATTTGAATTCAATATGTTTCTATTTCTCTAAAACAAAATTTAATATATATATATATATATATTTTATATTTTATTTCGGGAGGGGCAAGTATGGTTATTCTTGACTTCTTGTAGTTGCCAAATGTTGTGGAACATCCCATATTTGTTATGTGAATCATGACATCTGGGGGGTGCGTTTCAGGTGCAAACATGACAGTTAAATGCTTAAGATGATAGGAACTTATGGAGAATGTGAGTGGGAATATGCTGCTGAGGCCAAATTAATGGTCAGAGTTGGACCAAGCTACGAGATAGCCTAAAATTTGGGCATATAAATCTAAGCCATATCATGTTGAACACAAAAGGTCAAAAAGAGTTAAGAGCTAATAGCAATAGTAGTGGTTGAAACTGTTTGAATCAGACTAGGAAATCTGAAGTGCTGAAGTGGCACTGTTTGTTTCGGAAAGAATTAAGGTAGGAAATGGAAGGGAAGTGGAAGGTGTTTGTGAAAGAGCTAAAGATGGTGAGCTTTTTATCAGCACCAATGGTAGCTGTCTCAGTCTTGCAGCATAGCCCGCCGTTTGTTACCCTGATGATGGTGGGACACCTTGATGAACTCTCTCTTTCCGGGGTCTCTGTCGCCTTTTCTTTCACCATTGTAACTGGCTACAGTCTCATTGTAAAGTCCTTTTGTCTCCTTTGTCCTCCTCTAGATAAATTTCATGCATGCGTTATAGCTGAAAAAATTGAAAACCCTGCTTTTTAGTCAACGTAGAATAGAAGCCACACCTATAGATTTACCAATCACTAATGAAATATATATCCAACGTAGAATAGAAGCCACACCTATAGACTTCGAAGTCGTTTGGCAAGCCCAAAAAAATCCAGTTTTTTGGGATTATTTTGAGAGGTTATACACACCAAAAAAATATAATAAAATAATCCCCAATTTTTATTCTTGTATTACTTTCAACAACTAAGCAATCAGCAAAGCGTATCTTAATGCACTAGTCTTTTCTTTTCTTTTTTTTTCTTTTTTTTTTTGGGTGTTGGTAGAGCTCAAGATTCTTCACAATCCTAAATGAATTTGATTGACTTGCCTAAAACTAACAGCCTAATATTTGTTTATTTACTTATATAAATTAGTAAATCAAAAGCATAATTCTTTGTCAACTGTATATCCAAACCATATTTATTGTTGTTGTTTTTGTCTGCTAGTTTGAGAATCTGATATGTCTGATTGAGGAATATAATTCAATCATCATGATAAGTGAATTTTTGACTGCTAAGCAGTGTGGGATGGCTGGTGCACTAGAGACTTTATGCGGACAAGCCTATGGGGCAGAGCAATATAAAAAACTAGGAATTTATACTTACGCCGCCATCATCTCTCTTATTCTGGTTTGTATCCCAATATCTATCCTATGGATGTTCACAGACAAATTACTAATACTCATAGGCCAAGATCCAACAATCTTACATATAGCTCACAAATACTGCGTATGCCTCATCCCTAACATGTTTGCATACGCTATACTTCAACCACTAGTTCGCTATTACCAGACTCAGAGCCTGATCCTTCCATTGCTCTTTAGTTCATTTGCAGCTCTATGTTTCCATATACCTTTTTGTTGGACTCTAGTTTTTAAATTAAAGTTAGGAAGTAGTGCGACTGCATTAGCCTCTGCTTCATCATATTTGTTGGATGTGCTCATGCTTGGGGTATACATGAAGTACTCTTCTGCTTGTGAGAAAACTCGTGCCGTATTCTCAAAGGATGCCTTCTTCAGCATGAGGGAGTTCTTTCGTTTTGCTGTTCCTTCAGCTGGAATGGTTTGGTAATTTTCTGTTTTGTTCTTTCTTTCAAGAAATTTGTAGTCTTCATTTTTTGGCTACATGTATCGAGTCTCTTAGCATTTTGTTGCTTGTCAATCATAATAGTCTTGAATGGTGGTCGTTTGAGGGACTTATTTTGCATTCTGGGCTTTTACCAAATCCAGAATTGGAGACTTCAGTGCTTTCGCTATGGTATGCTTCTTTTCCATATTTACTGTATGAGATTTACAATAGAATGCTTCTAATTTTTCACTGCATGCAGCCTTACAATTAATATTTGCAGTACTGCATACCATATGGATTTGCGGCAACAGCAAGGTTTGCTCTTAAATTTGTTTCCTTACGCCTAAACTTGTCTAAGCATGTTATACAATTGTTTTGAAAAAGAATGCATAAAACACTTTGTAGCACTCGGGTTTCAAATGAGTTGGGAGCTGGGAATGCACAAGCAGCTAAAATGACTGTTAAGGCCATAATGGTTCTTGTAGTGGCAGAGATGGTTATTGTAGCTATGATTCTCTTCTTCTGCCATCGTGTTTTGGGCTATGCCTTTAGCAGTAAGAAGGAAATTGTAGATCGTACTGCAGATATGGCTCCTTTGCTTTGTCTCTCAATAATTATGGATGGCTTACAAGCAGTACTTTCAGATAACTTTCTCACATTTCCCTCATGTAATGGGCTTTGATTTGGAGCTAAATTTTTGAAAGTTATAACTTCTTAATTCTTATCAATTCAAGTGAATACTATAGCTATACTATCAAATACACATTAGTTCATTATTCATTTAGAATATTTTCTTTGCAATTAAAAAGTTAACTAATGGTGTGGAAATATTTAAACGAGTTTACTCTTGGAAGTAAATTTCTTTCTGGATTAAAAAATAGCATTACATCCTTAACAGGAAATGTCTAGTTAGTAGTTATGCCATAGTCATAACCATCATAATCATATTGTGTATATTTCATCAAAATAGATCAACATAAGATGCCAATGTAGAACTGATTCTTTCTTGTTATATTGCTTGCCATTAAATCACAAAGTTATTTTGTGCTATATATGCATCAGGGGTTGATAGAGGAAGTGGCTGGCAGGATATGGGAGCCTATGTAAACTTTGGGGCATATTATCTGGTTAGGGTTCCAATTAGACATGGCAAAATAGGTCAGAAAATTCTAACCCGACCCGACCCGAAAAATACCTGACCTGAATCCTTTTTTTTTTTTTTACCCTTAGAATCCCTGCCACAACTGCTTGGTCACTTTGGAACCGAAGGAACAAATGCCGTTTCAATGAGCCAACTATTCCTCTGAATTTTGTGGCCGAAAATGCAGGGAATTATCTCTCAGACTTCAAACGTTTTAATGGGACACCAGCCAAATTAGCTCGGTTTGGTAAAAGCTAATTTTGATGGGGCTTTCTTTGAATATTCGGGTGAAGCTGGGATAGGAGTTGTAATCCGAAACTCCCTTGGCGAAGTAATGGCTTCTCTCTCTGGAAAAATCCCTAAGCCCTCATCAATAATTACCCTGAAGCCTTGGCAGCTAGGTGTGCAGTTCTGTTTACAAAAGAGCTTGGTTCATCGAGTCCACATTAGAAGGCAACTCGGAAATTGTCATCAATGCTCTCTGTAAAGGTAATATGTATCACTCAGCTTTTGGTAATTTCATCAAAGACATTCTGTCTTTAATAAACTCGCTTTAGAGTTTTTCATTTTCTCATACTTGTCTAGGTAGTGTTGTAACTCATGCTTTGGCAATGAGAGATTTAGTTTCTTTTTATTTATTAGTATATTCCACCAGACATTGAAAACATTGTATTGGCTGATTTTCCAGCGGGTTGATTTGAATTCAATATGTTTCTATTTCTCTAAAACAAAATTTAATATATATATATATATATATTTTATATTTTATTTCGGGAGGGGCAAGTATGGTTATTCTTGACTTCTTGTAGTTGCCAAATGTTGTGGAACATCCCATATTTGTTATGTGAATCATGACATCTGGGGGGTGCGTTTCAGGTGCAAACATGACAGTTAAATGCTTAAGATGATAGGAACTTATGGAGAATGTGAGTGGGAATATGCTGCTGAGGCCAAATTAATGGTCAGAGTTGGACCAAGCTACGAGATAGCCTAAAATTTGGGCATATAAATCTAAGCCATATCATGTTGAACACAAAAGGTCAAAAAGAGTTAAGAGCTAATAGCAATAGTAGTGGTTGAAACTGTTTGAATCAGACTAGGAAATCTGAAGTGCTGAAGTGGCACTGTTTGTTTCGGAAAGAATTAAGGTAGGAAATGGAAGGGAAGTGGAAGGTGTTTGTGAAAGAGCTAAAGATGGTGAGCTTTTTATCAGCACCAATGGTAGCTGTCTCAGTCTTGCAGCATAGCCCGCCGTTTGTTACCCTGATGATGGTGGGACACCTTGATGAACTCTCTCTTTCCGGGGTCTCTGTCGCCTTTTCTTTCACCATTGTAACTGGCTACAGTCTCATTGTAAAGTCCTTTTGTCTCCTTTGTCCTCCTCTAGATAAATTTCATGCATGCGTTATAGCTGAAAAAATTGAAAACCCTGCTTTTTAGTCAACGTAGAATAGAAGCCACACCTATAGATTTACCAATCACTAATGAAATATATATCCATAGTAAAGCTGCCAAAAAAAAAAAAAAAAAATTCAGCTTAATTGATTATTTGGCTATCCGAATAACTTTGGCCTGGTTTAAACTCGACCACCTTTGTGCTTGAAGTCGTTTGGCAAGCCCAAAAAAATCCAGTTTTTTGGGATTATTTTGAGAGGTTATACACACCAAAAAAATATAATAAAATAATCCCCAATTTTTATTCTTGTATTACTTTCAACAACTAAGCAATCAGCAAAGCGTATCTTAATGCACTAGTCTTTTCTTTTCTTTTTTTTTCTTTTTTTTTTTGGGTGTTGGTAGAGCTCAAGATTCTTCACAATCCTAAATGAATTTGATTGACTTGCCTAAAACTAACAGCCTAATATTTGTTTATTTACTTATATAAATTAGTAAATCAAAAGCATAATTCTTTGTCAACTGTATATCCAAACCATATTTATTGTTGTTGTTTTTGTCTGCTAGTTTGAGAATCTGATATGTCTGATTGAGGAATATAATTCAATCATCATGATAAGTGAATTTTTGACTGCTAAGCAGTGTGGGATGGCTGGTGCACTAGAGACTTTATGCGGACAAGCCTATGGGGCAGAGCAATATAAAAAACTAGGAATTTATACTTACGCCGCCATCATCTCTCTTATTCTGGTTTGTATCCCAATATCTATCCTATGGATGTTCACAGACAAATTACTAATACTCATAGGCCAAGATCCAACAATCTTACATATAGCTCACAAATACTGCGTATGCCTCATCCCTAACATGTTTGCATACGCTATACTTCAACCACTAGTTCGCTATTACCAGACTCAGAGCCTGATCCTTCCATTGCTCTTTAGTTCATTTGCAGCTCTATGTTTCCATATACCTTTTTGTTGGACTCTAGTTTTTAAATTAAAGTTAGGAAGTAGTGCGACTGCATTAGCCTCTGCTTCATCATATTTGTTGGATGTGCTCATGCTTGGGGTATACATGAAGTACTCTTCTGCTTGTGAGAAAACTCGTGCCGTATTCTCAAAGGATGCCTTCTTCAGCATGAGGGAGTTCTTTCGTTTTGCTGTTCCTTCAGCTGGAATGGTTTGGTAATTTTCTGTTTTGTTCTTTCTTTCAAGAAATTTGTAGTCTTCATTTTTTGGCTACATGTATCGAGTCTCTTAGCATTTTGTTGCTTGTCAATCATAATAGTCTTGAATGGTGGTCGTTTGAGGGACTTATTTTGCATTCTGGGCTTTTACCAAATCCAGAATTGGAGACTTCAGTGCTTTCGCTATGGTATGCTTCTTTTCCATATTTACTGTATGAGATTTACAATAGAATGCTTCTAATTTTTCACTGCATGCAGCCTTACAATTAATATTTGCAGTACTGCATACCATATGGATTTGCGGCAACAGCAAGGTTTGCTCTTAAATTTGTTTCCTTACGCCTAAACTTGTCTAAGCATGTTATACAATTGTTTTGAAAAAGAATGCATAAAACACTTTGTAGCACTCGGGTTTCAAATGAGTTGGGAGCTGGGAATGCACAAGCAGCTAAAATGACTGTTAAGGCCATAATGGTTCTTGTAGTGGCAGAGATGGTTATTGTAGCTATGATTCTCTTCTTCTGCCATCGTGTTTTGGGCTATGCCTTTAGCAGTAAGAAGGAAATTGTAGATCGTACTGCAGATATGGCTCCTTTGCTTTGTCTCTCAATAATTATGGATGGCTTACAAGCAGTACTTTCAGATAACTTTCTCACATTTCCCTCATGTAATGGGCTTTGATTTGGAGCTAAATTTTTGAAAGTTATAACTTCTTAATTCTTATCAATTCAAGTGAATACTATAGCTATACTATCAAATACACATTAGTTCATTATTCATTTAGAATATTTTCTTTGCAATTAAAAAGTTAACTAATGGTGTGGAAATATTTAAACGAGTTTACTCTTGGAAGTAAATTTCTTTCTGGATTAAAAAATAGCATTACATCCTTAACAGGAAATGTCTAGTTAGTAGTTATGCCATAGTCATAACCATCATAATCATATTGTGTATATTTCATCAAAATAGATCAACATAAGATGCCAATGTAGAACTGATTCTTTCTTGTTATATTGCTTGCCATTAAATCACAAAGTTATTTTGTGCTATATATGCATCAGGGGTTGATAGAGGAAGTGGCTGGCAGGATATGGGAGCCTATGTAAACTTTGGGGCATATTATCTGGTTAGGGTTCCAATTAGACATGGCAAAATAGGTCAGAAAATTCTAACCCGACCCGACCCGAAAAATACCTGACCTGAATCCTTTTTTTTTTTTTTAACCCGAAGCAAAAACGGGTTGATCCGTGACCCGATCCGACCCAATCCGAACTCGAACAATTTTTTAAAACTTTTTTTTTTAGTAAAAAAAATAAAATAAAATTAAGACAATATTGATTTAATTGTTTGTTGTGAGCTTTAAGGAAACAATTGAGACATTTACATAACTGTATGCAAATTAATTGAAAAATGAATGATTGAGCATTCTGTAATGAGTAAAGATTTTTAGATATCATATATCAAAGTACATGCCAAGATAATTTGGTTACAGTACAGTTAAAAACATAGATTTAAAATTGTAAACATGTGTGAGAAACATTCACAAGTGTGAAAATAGTGAAGCTAAAGTATCAAATTAACATAAATTATAAATGCTTAGACCTATTTTTTAACAATTTATGTCCAAAATAAACGGCTTTTCAAAATAAATTATGATATTTCCTAAAGTGTGTGTTGTTTAACAATGATATGATATTCATAAAAGAGACCATGTATAAATAAATAAACAATCAAACTTTAATATATGAGATGGGTTCAAGTTACACCTAGTGTAACTTTACAAAAGTTACACATTTTTTGGACCATTGATTGCTATTAGATCTAAAGGTTAAAAAACATTCATAATAATATCATTATTATTTCTTAGAAATTAGTGATTTAAGCATTAACTCTTCTTATTAAAAAAAAAAAAAAAAAACTATAGCATTAACTCTCCACTGTCTTCCATGTCATCATCTTCTTCCTCTCATCTTCTCTCACATCTTTCTTCTTGCACTATATACTTTTAGGCCAGCACCATTGATTTCTTAACGGTATTTTGTCTTGAGGTACTGGAATATTTTAGTAGTATATGGGCAAAGTCACATTAGTTTTGGAGAAATATCTTATCATGACATCCTCCATTGTCGAAGGCTTTGTTCTGCTGTTGAGAGTAAATCTTTTGATTCCATTGCTCTAATGGAATGTTGCTCATAGCAAGTTTAATAAAGTAAATGTTGTAAATCCGCATTGCAAGCTATTTTTGTTCCTTGTGCTAGGTGGCAATATTGGCAAATTCATGAAGATGCATTTCTTTTTAATGCAGCTGTCGTCAATTGATACTTTTCAATTTCCTTGGGTTTGAAGTTTAATAGCCTGATCAATGCTAAAAAGTAATAATCGGTTCCTCATTGAATGTATTTATTTCTAGTATCTGCTATCCTTGAGTACACTTCCTATCATTTGGTTTGGTATTTTGTTTTTGGGAAACATTTTTGGCTTGTTCTATAGGAGTCGCCAGGTGTTGTGATTTATTTTGATCTTTAAAATTGAGTACTGTAGTAATTAGAAGCGGGAGATGCATAATGATGCGATTAGAAGTATGGGGGTGGTCTTTGATAAAATGAAACTCATATTTCGGTCACTCTTGGAGAGGTGGTGGTGCTACTGACCATCAGTGTTAGTAGTCAATCCTCTATTAATACTACCTTTAGTTTTCACTTGAGAATTGTCTCTCTGACTAGCCTAGCAGCGTGAAGTGGATTTGGTGGATGTGCACGCGCACTGAGGCATTTTAACATCTTCAGGGCTGCGAGTTAGCTAAAATTCTGCTTTAGATTTCTTTTTGAGTTTTAAGTAGAGAACAATTGTTGAGACTAATTATTTCTAAAACCCTCATGACAAATTTTATTCAAGGTACTGCCAAAACTCAAATGGACGAAAAAAATTTCTCCTTTTTTCAAACCATATACTGTGGTTAAGTAATGGCAAAACAATACTCCCTCCATTATAATTGAATTCGCAAAATGGTAATCATGTTTATTAAAACAAAATAAAGATAGCTTGCATTTACAATTTAATCTTGAGAATTTTATGAATGGTGGAAGCCTGAAAGTATAGTGCAAAAAGAAAGACAATGGGAAGAAGATGATGATATGGAAGAAAAAAAAAAGTTAATGCTATGGCTTTTTTTTTTTTTCCCTTTGATAAGAAGAGTTAATGCCTAAATCACTAATTTCTAGGGAGTAATAATGACATTACTATGAATGGTTTTTGACCCTCAGATCTAATAGTAATCAATGGTCCAAAAAATGTGTAACTCTTGTGAAGTTACACCAGGTGTAACTTGAACCTATCTCTTAATATATATATATCAAATTGATATAGAATGCCAACCACAATTAACAATAGATTATAAAATTAATTTTCAAGACTGTAAATTTCTTATATGTTTTTATTCTTTGTCAAATGAACTATCTAATAAGTTATTTGTAATTTTGTTTTATATTTTGGAATGTTGATATTGTGTAGAAATAAAATTTGTGTATTTGTTTTACTTATCTTTGTGTTATTTTGTTTTAGATAGCAATGTTAGGATTTGTTTAATTTTAAAATTATTGAATAAGTATTAATAACTGTAATTCATTCTTGATATAAGTGGTGAATTCAAAGTAATGCATTTTACATCAAGTAATTTGTTGCATGACTTTTTAAATGGCAAATACATGTTGTTTTAAGGTGGCAATATTGGCAAATTCATGAAGATGCATTTCTTTTTAATGCAGCTGTCGTCAATTGATACTTTTCAATTTCCTTGGGTTTGAAGTTTAATAGCCTGATCAATGCTAAAAAGTAATAATCGGTTCCTCATTGAATGTATTTATTTCTAGTATCTGCTATCCTTGAGTACACTTCCTATCATTTGGTTTGGTATTTTGTTTTTGGGAAACATTTTTGGCTTGTTCTATAGGAGTCGCCAGGTGTTGTGATTTATTTTGATCTTTAAAATTGAGTACTGTAGTAATTAGAAGCGGGAGATGCATAATGATGCGATTAGAAGTATGGGGGTGGTCTTTGATAAAATGAAACTCATATTTCGGTCACTCTTGGAGAGGTGGTGGTGCTACTGACCATCAGTGTTAGTAGTCAATCCTCTATTAATACTACCTTTAGTTTTCACTTGAGAATTGTCTCTCTGACTAGCCTAGCAGCGTGAAGTGGATTTGGTGGATGTGCACGCGCACTGAGGCATTTTAACATCTTCAGGGCTGCGAGTTAGCTAAAATTCTGCTTTAGATTTCTTTTTGAGTTTTAAGTAGAGAACAATTGTTGAGACTAATTATTTCTAAAACCCTCATGACAAATTTTATTCAAGGTACTGCCAAAACTCAAATGGACGAAAAAAATTTCTCCTTTTTTCAAACCATATACTGTGGTTAAGTAATGGCAAAACAATACTCCCTCCATTATAATTGAATTCGCAAAATGGTAATCATGTTTATTAAAACAAAATAAAGATAGCTTGCATTTACAATTTAATCTTGAGAATTTTATGAATGGTGGAAGCCTGAAAGTATAGTGCAAAAAGAAAGACAATGGGAAGAAGATGATGATATGGAAGAAAAAAAAAAGTTAATGCTATGGCTTTTTTTTTTTTTTCCTTTGATAAGAAGAGTTAATGCCTAAATCACTAATTTCTAGGGAGTAATAATGACATTACTATGAATGGTTTTTGACCCTCAGATCTAATAGTAATCAATGGTCCAAAAAATGTGTAACTCTTGTGAAGTTACACCAGGTGTAACTTGAACCTATCTCTTAATATATATATATCAAATTGATATAGAATGCCAACCACAATTAACAATAGATTATAAAATTAATTTTCAAGACTGTAAATTTCTTATATGTTTTTATTCTTTGTCAAATGAACTATCTAATAAGTTATTTGTAATTTTGTTTTATATTTTGGAATGTTGATATTGTGTAGAAATAAAATTTGTGTATTTGTTTTACTTATCTTTGTGTTATTTTGTTTTAGATAGCAATGTTAGGATTTGTTTAATTTTAAAATTATTGAATAAGTATTAATAACTGTAATTCATTCTTGATATAAGTGGTGAATTCAAAGTAATGCATTTTACATCAAGTAATTTGTTGCATGACTTTTTAAATGGCAAATACATGTTGTTTTTTTTTTTTTTTTAAATCATGTGAAAAATACGGGTCAACCCGACCCGACCAGCAACACGATTGACCCGAACCTGTTTAAAATGACCTGTTTTGACCCGCAACTCAATTGACTTGACCCGACTTGCCTGTTTTTCCATGTCTAGTTCCAGTAGGTGTTGTTTTGGCCTTTGTTGTTGTCACGCCCCGCCCCCATATGCACGATATTGTCCTCTTTGGGTTGCCCGAAGGCTCTCTTAGTCCCTCAAGGTTTTGTTCTTCCCACGTGACACCAAGTCTCGTGGGAAAAGGCCTTATACACATCAAGGGAGGGCACCCCTTATTAACCAGACTCTAGACACTCACTTAAGCGATGTGGGACTCTTGGCACCCAGTGCCTCTCCCACACCCTCAGAAGAGAGCCGTCCTCGGCTCTGATACCATCTGTCACGCCCTGCCCCCATGTGCACGATATTGTACTCTTTAATATGCAGACTCTTGGCCCCATGGACAATAGCCTCACCCATACCCTCAAGGCTTTTTCTCTCCCCTCATGGGTAGCAGAGAGAACGCGTCAAATAGGATCTCTTTTGCATGTGGTCTTTTGGCCCCATGGATAGCAGCCTCACCCACACACAATCAAGGAACCTCTTCCCCCCATAGGCAGCAGGGAAAAATACGTCATCAAAGTGAAAGAGCACTGACCTAGATCTGATTTCGTTGTCACAAAAACTACAAAAACCAAATTGAGTAATCACCGGAAAATCACACATGACATGGTGTTAAAACCACATAAAACTTACATGTTACATTACTTTGAAACACGTAGTTTATATCTTGGTAGTTTCAAAAAAACCTTAAAATAATCTAACCTCTACAAAGTTTGTAAGTTTTTGAACTTCATTCTTGTCAAGAGATTTTCTATCAATTTCTCACATAATAAGACAAGATAAGCATCTTTAAATTTTCTAATATACCATAAAATCCATGATTTTTTTATCAAAGATTAAATAAAAGATGCTCATTTTTCCAAATCCACAATTCATGCATTTCTCCAAATGCAATACCAAATATGATGCATTTTCATATATAATCACATATATATATATATATAAAGGTTACGACACAATAGTTTTTAGGAAAATATAGTCTCCATAGCGATGTGGGTGCCAAGAGTCCCACATCGCTTAAATGAGTGTTCAGAGCCTGGTTCATAAGAGGTGCCCTCCCTTGATGTGTATGAAGCCTTTTCGCACGAGACTTGATGTCACGTGGGAAAACAAAACCTTGAGGGACTAAGAGAGCCTTCGGGCTGCCCAAAGAGGACAATATCGTGCACATGGGGGCAGGACGTGACAGTTGTACACTTGAAAGGAAAGGGTCTTTGGATTGGAATGGTGACAGGGTCTACTGTACAAGCATTTCTACTAGCTCTTAAAACAAGTTTCACAAATTGGGAAAAACAGGTTATTCGTACCCAAAAAAAAAAAAAAATCCTTTCTATATATTTGTTTTTATTATTACAGCTTTCTACAACTAAAGTAGTTCATGTTCAAATTGATCATATAGTATTAAAATTGAGAACCTTATAAAATTTGTGACTAAAATAATTGGTGTCCAATTGAGTTGGATGGACAAAATATTAGACTAAACCATTTTCAATGCTTAGTTGTATTTATGTTGATGTTTCAGGCATCAAAAGCAAGAGAGAGGATATTTGATGGAAATATTTAGTCCAGACTTCAGAGTTTATTGAGTTGAATGCACAAGATTTTTTATTTGTAAGATGTCCCCAAGGAGTCAAGTTTGGCTACTACTAATTTTTATCCAAAGTATGAAAGGAAAACACAATAATATCACCATTCCATTTCTCACAACTTGAAAGAAGAAAAACGGGAACTCTTTCCAATAATTTGGTTGTGGAAGATTTTACAATTTTAAGATTTAAACCTCTTTTTGTAAGAGTGAAGATAGAATTGCTACAACTTTTTGTTACATATATGTATCCATAATTGTGTGTGCGTGTGTATATCTATAAAATCAAATGCATACAAAAACGCAAGTCATAAGTAATGACAATATATTCAACTGAAGGAATTGTTCACTCTTATGTGTCCTCCCATAAGAATGAATAATATCTTATACTCAACTTGAAACATTAGAGGAGCACTGTGTTTGGCTAAACAAGCCTACTGCATTAAGTCCTCAACTATGGCAAGGGGAAGCACCATTCTGTGATTTGATGTAATTTTTCATTATTCTATTCAATAAAATTTCTACCTCTATTTGGGAAAAAAAAAAATCATGCGTGTTAGAATTATGGTGAGATCCCTTATGAATGTGAGAAAATTGAGCACTATGTCATAGGTACTTAATAATTTTCTTAATAAGGAAGGTAAAAATAAAATAAACCATATAGGGTACATCTTTCTAGAAGAAGAAAAAAAAAAACCAATTTTCCCAAGTTCAAACTAGGAGACTAAGAATGAAACTTCTAAGTAAAGGAATTGGCTTTAGATCCGATACTACTGGATTTTTTGGGAATTTGACACTAGTCAAATAATTGTCACGTATTAACATCTCAACAAAATTTCAATTATAAGCTCCATCACCAGTCACCACAAAAATTAGCCTGTCCCTTTTAGTTATTTATTTATTTATAATTTTAAAGAAAGTAAAAAAGATAAAGGAAAGAATTAAGAAAGTGAGGGAATCATTATCAATGAATTAGCTTTCATGTAGCAGAAGCCACCAAGTTCGACCCTTCTGCCACGCCAAACAAAAAACAAAGGAAAATAGGCATTCAAGAATTAAGTAAGCAAAATAGTTGTTGATTTGACTTGAAGCAGAGGATATTGAGAAGTTGTGAAAACAAACACACGGAGAAAGAAAGCACAGACCATTCCTTTATTAAACAGGCAATTAACAATTATCTGATAATATTACATGCACGAAATATTTTTTGAATACCAAATGACAAATAAATATCAACAAGAGATGAAGAAGGAAGAAGAAGTAGAGACATTTTCGAACAGCTTTTTGATGTGACTTTTAAAAGTTTTGATAGTATCAAGGGAAAATTTTAATGATAATTTTTATATTTTACCACGAAACTACCCTGTCCACCATCCTCGAATTAAAAAAGAAAAAGCAATAAAGGAAAGGAGGAAAAGTGGGGGACTGGTAATCAATGACTGGTGCCACGCCACAGCTGTGAAAAAAGTAATGGGAAAAGGAATAAATTTCCTTGAGGGTGGACCAGGAAAAGTTGTTGACTTGATTGAGAAAGAAGAGTACAATCAATTATTTAACGGGGCAGAGTTTTAGAAAAAGTATATTAGTATACAATTAAAATTTTTAAGGCTAAAAATGATTAAATTTTTTTTGGTAAAAAAATTAAAATGAAAATTAATCCAAAAGAATTTCTAGTAGCCAATGTACATAAATAATTGTTAGAAATGGAAAAGGAAACAAATTAGGTTATACCAATTATATGCGCCAAAGAGTAAATAAAAGTTTAAGATAGAGAAGGAAGAGCAATAGAATTTTGAAATTGTATTAAATGATGTTTGTTTATACTTACAGAGTAAATTGAATATTATAAAAAAAATTTGATAACATCTGACAATTAACTTAAATCTCGAGACGATTCAAGCGGTGACACTTTAACGAATGTGTTGTGCTCTCTATTATAGCTCTATCAAGGCTCCAATGATATTTGTGGTGTTAATCTTACCATCATGTGGTGTGAGGTTGATAACATGAGTCTACACTCACCACTAGAAACCTCCTTTTTTACTAAAAGGAAAAATGAGGTATACTTTGTCCACCTCTATTGATTTTAGAAGCAAGAAACAATAAAGCAAAGGAGTAAGAAACTGGGACTGGATAAAGTGCAAGACTAACCACTTAATAGAGCATACCCGGGTAAGTAATAAACCCCCAATCATTTTTGTTGTGTCTTTTGCATTACTTTATTAAGAATTCAATAAGACAATACAATCATTAAAAAAAAATTGTCTTCATTTAGAATATTTTCTTTGCAATTAAAAAGTTAATTAGTGGTGCGGAAAGATTTAAACAAGTTTACTCTTGGAAGTAAATTTCTTTCTGGATTAAAAAATAGCCTTAAATCCTTAACAGGAAATGTCTAGTTAGTAGTTATGCCATAGTCATAACCATCATAATTATATTGTGCATATTAATTTCATCAAAATAGATCAGCATAAGATGCCAATGTAGAAGTTGTGATTCTTTCTTGATATTGCTTGTCATTGACTCACAAAGTTATTTCGTGCTATGCGTGCATCAGGGGTTGCTAGAGGAAGTGGGTGGCAGGATATAGGAGCCTATGTAAATCTTGGGGCATATTATCTAGTTGGGGTTCCAGTAGGTGTTGTTTTGGCCTTCGTAGTACACTTGAAAGGAAGGGGTCTTTGGACTACTGTACAAGCATTTCTACTTGCTCTTAAAACAAGTTTCACAAATTGGGAAAAACAGGTTATTAGTACCAAAAAAATTATTCCTTTCTATATATTTGTTTTTATTATTACACCTTTCTACAACTAAAGTACATGTTCAACTTGATCATATAGTATGAAAATTGAGAACCTTAAAACTGTTTGTGATTGAAATAATTGGTGTCCAATTGAGTTGAATGGACAAAATATTAGACTAAACCATTTTGAATGAGCATCCACAATGGGCTTGTTATATGCCAAATGTTAAGTACATTTGGCATACTGGCCCAAAAATTGATCCACAACTGGAAGGCTATATGCCAAAAGCCAAAATTTTTTTGAGATTTAGCTACAATACCATCTCAAATGTAAGATGGTACTGTAGCTTAATGTTATAAAAAAAAATTTTTTAATGTTCAGAATACTTTTTATATCGTTATTTCTCTCTCCTCTCTCATTTTTCCTGTGTCTTTCTTTTCGCTCTCCTCCTTCTCTCTTTCTCATCCCCTCTCTCTCGCTTCTCTCAATTGAGTCTGCCAGATTGGAGCTCACGCCGGATCGGCGTGGTGGCGAGGCAGGTGGCGTGGCTGAGATGGGCGTGGTGGTTGGAGGTGAGCGCAGTCGAGATCGGCGTGGAGACCGATGTGGAGATCGGCATGGAGACCGGTGTTTGGTGGGTTTGGTGGTGTTGACATGGTGGCCGGTTTCTGGGTTTGGTGGGCGGCGTTTGGTTGATTGGTTTGCTGGGTTTGGTGGATTATATGGTGGCCGGTTTCTGTGTTTGGTGGGTTTTATTTTGTTTTTTTTTTTTTGGGTTTTTGGTTTCGTGGGATTTTGTTGGGCTGAGGGTAGTGGTGGCGTGGTGGTGATTGTTTGTTTAGTTGCTGCCTGGGATTGTTTTTTTTTTTTTTTTTTTTTTTTTTTTTTTTTTTTTTTTCTGGTGTTGACGGTTGATTATGGGTTGTTGTGTTGTGGTGGTGGATCGGTGGGTGGTGGAGATCGGAGGGAAGGTCAGCCATTGTTTGGTAAATGGATTGCAGATGAAATACTCACAAAACGTTATGGGCTCCAAAAACCATAAAACTTCGCTGCGTACCAGCAATAAATCGTTGAATGATGCTTTGAATTCGACGCAAAATGGGTCGTTTTATCTTGCTTTCAATGAAGAACTAGGATGGTTTTTTCAGAAGGTGAAAAGTAAAGCAAAGGATGATTCTGGAAATTGAGAAAAAAGAAAAAAAGAAAAATATATTTTATTAGGTAGATATATTATTTTAATGAGTAGAAGAGGAAAATAGAATTTTGGGATGTTGAGTATATTGGATAATTAATAAAGTTACTTTTTAGAATGGTAAAATAAGATGAGATATGAAAACTGGTTGCGGATACTCTTAGTTGTAAGATGTTTCAAAGAAGTCTAGTTTGGCTATCACTAATTTTTATCCAACGCATGAAAGGAAAATATAATAATATCACAATTCCATTTCTCACACCTGATAGTGGAAAATAATAAAGTGCAATAAAGGAAATGAGTAAAAGTGGGGTACTGGTAATCAATAACCCGTGCCACGCAAAAGCTGTGAAAAAAGTAATGGGAAAAGGAATAAATTTCCTTGAGGGTGGCCCAGGAAAAGTTGTTGACTTGACTGGGAAAGTGGGGGGAATCATTAGAGCATTTGTATCAAAGAGGGTATAAATGTTATAATTCTATTTTAGCATCTAAAGCACCAAAAAATAAGCTACAACAAACATGTCATTTAAAAAAAAAATAGCAACTGAGCTCTAGTGAGCTTTCATCTTTAAAAGCTCCCTTAGCTCCAAACTTAAAAAATATTATTATTTTAATGTCTGTGTTAGAGAAGGTAGTTTGTGTGCTTGTTTTTTATTATTTTAATGAGTAGTTTATATTATTTTAAATAAAATGGTAAAAAAAAAGTTTTGATGTTGGGTGTATTTTAGAGTGAGATGATATAATAGATAAAGTAATTTTTTGAGATGTTAAATACTAAAATTTTTAAAATATTAATGTGAATTTCTTAACAAATTGACTTTCTTGTAGTAGTAGCCAGCAAGTTTGAATGGCTTTTCTACTAACTATATAAAAAGAGACAATGCCCCTACAGTGCCCCTTTTGGTTTTTTTTTTTTTTTTTTTTTTTTTTTTTTTTTTTCACGTTTTGAACCGTTGCGACAGTGCCACTTTGATTTGTTCAAGTGGCACTATAGCATTGGATCCTTGAAATTAGACATGTGTCAAATAATTGTCATGTATTCATGTCTTTATAATGAAATTTCGATTATAAGCTCCATCTGGTTACCATGAAATTACTTGGCCCTTTTAGTTATTTATTTATTTATAATTCTAAAGAAAGAAAAGAATATAAAGTGGGGGAATCATTATCAATGAATTGACTTTAATGTAGTAGTAGCTGGTAATCTTGACCCTTCTGCCACGCCAAAAAAGAAATGAAGGAAAATAGGCATTTAAGAGTTAAGACTAAGCAAAAGAGTTGTTGATTTGAGTTGAAACAGATGATATTGAAGTTGTGAAAACAAACACACGGATAAAGAAAGAGCAGAGTCCATTCCTTTATTAAACAGGCAATTATCTAAATAATATTACTGTGTGGTGGCTGTGAATATGTGATATTAGATTGAGGGAATTAGTGTTATCTTTTAGTTAAGCATTAGTATTTTTTTTTTTTCATAAAAAACTTTCATTTTATTTTAATTTTAAATTCTGGAAAAAAATTAAAAAAAAAAAAAAACCTCTGTAAAGGCGTTGGATGGAATGATGTCATGCACAACTATTGCAAATGTAAAGGAGTAATTGGACAAAATTAAAATTTTTAAACCTAAATGATAATTTTTTTTAATTAAAAACTAAAATGAAAATTGTAGGGTCAATTTTCGTAGCCCAAGCCCAAAAAGGTATGGATTGTGAGCCCAATGAACCCAAGACAATAAATTTGTAGAGAGTGGGTGAAAGAGCTAGGCTAGTAATGAATTAAACAGTATTGGACTGCAGTGCTTATGGATAAATTTGCATTCAATCGTGCTCGGACAGATGCAAACATAGACGTCCGAAGAGGAATTTGTATTGAACGAACTTGGGTTACAATTCTTAGAGCTACAGTAATAGAAGTTTTCTCCTTTCTAACTTTCTTTTTTCAATCCCCCTCTATCAGAGGCATCCCCCTCTTATAAAGTACCCTCTTCCTTCATCTTCACTGTCCACTTGTTCATCATCTAGACGCCCACTTGAGTGCATGTCCCATCATATACCCTTTTTAGTCTTGTGTGAGTGGCGGTAGCTGAGAGTGCACTGTTCAGGGTCTTCTCCACATTAATGCGGCCAGGAAAGTAGGTGCAGTGCATTTAATGTGGTGGTTGAAGTCTGTCTCCTAGATATTTCTCCGTTCCTGCTATCCTCATGCGTGCCTGAGGTTTATTTCCATCATTACACTTGTCAGGGGGATCATTTGAGCTTCCCAGACGCTTGTCGGACCAAGCTTATTCGGATCCGAGGATAATGGGCTCCTCGGACAATTGAACGTCTCCTCGGATTTATGACCATACTCCTCTCCGGACATGCTTCTTTTACATGGGCTTCTACTCGAGTGTTTTCATCTCTTCAGACAAACAGTGGTTTTCAAATAGGGCCTTGGACCCAATACGTTAGGTTGGGCTTTTCACCCCCCACAATAGCCCCTCAAAATTTTAGTTTTTCCCTCATATCCGAAGAGAAAAAGTAGGATTTTGACTTGTCATAGAGCAAAAGCTTGAGAACAGACAAAATTTTGAACTGGCACGTGTGTAGGCATAGAAGTAGGCGCTTCATTAATGCCGCTGTCGTTTCAGTCTTCCCGAGGCACTGCCATTTACTCCAGGCGACGTTCTGTCTTTGGCATCCAACGGTGGGCTGTAGATCCAACGGCTGTGATTTTTTCTTCAGAATTTGGGCGGGATGGTCCCTGACCCTTCGTTTGACCTCGTATAAAATCTCAGAGGAAGTCATTCCTTCCTTACTTTGCAACTCCCAAACCCTTCAACAAGAACAAGCACACAACTGCTCCGAGCTCTTTCAGTCGCTGATTTCAATCTTTCCCAAAGTCATCAAGAATCCTTCTGCGCGTTCGAAGATCGATTTTCAGTTCAGCTCTTGTAAGTTTTCCTCTTCTCGAGCCTTCAGTCCTCTCTTCGGACAACTTTCTCGCCCTTTGAACGGTTACTCCCTGGTTGCTACACAGTGCTTCCATTTTTCCGTTTAAGCGTAATGGGTAAACTCCAGTATCGGGTGGACAGTCCTGCCCAGTTGGAGAATTTTAGGGCCACATATCGCATACCTCCAAACGTGGGGGTAAGGTATTGCCCTCCAGAGAAAATACTGACTGATCGGAAAACGGGAGAAGTCGTGATCCCCGTCATCGCCTTCCTAGAAGGGGGGATGACAATCCCCATGGGTCCCATCACCACTAACTATCTTCGAAACCATAGGCTTACTCCTTGGCAGTGCACGCCTAACATGTTTAGGATCTTAGGAGCAATCGAGGACCTTAACCGTCACCTAGGATTGGGACTCACCTGGCTCGACGTGGTGCATATGTACGAGTGCCACAGCCAGCAAAGGGCGGGATATTATTTAAAATCCCGGTACGACATTGTTAGGCTCATTTCCTGCCTTCCCAAATCCAACAAAGGGATGAAAGATGACTATGTGATCGTCTCGAGCGCATGGTATGATGGCCCTCACTGCCCAACCAAGCATGGAGAGCCAGGTGGGACATGTTAGATTTAGGCACACTAACCATAGGCTTAGTATCCTCATCTTTTAATGGTTTTTAATTCTTCTTGTGTTGCTATTTTTGAGTCTAACAAAGTTCTGCTGTGACTTGTAACAGATAAAAACTGCGTTTCTCCTCGACTCAGCCTTACAAACACCGCCGCCCTTAATTATCTATTAAGATCAGAGATTTTCGTGAGCAAGGACGGGCAGCTCCGATCGGCTCCCCTTATTCTGGGATACACAGCAAAGCCAAAGAATTTCCAACCAGTCAGCAACGCGATTACCCAAGGGAGATCATCGCCTTAAGCGCATTGATGTTGCTTGGAAGGGTTTTTTGGCGCCATACGAGCTTGCACCCGTACCCCATCCAAACCCCCAGGCTATACCCCCTCTTGTCCAACCACTCCAGCAAGTTCCCCTCGAACAGGTGGTTGAGGGTGAGAGGGTCGGCTCTTCCACCTCCTCGTTAGAGGAGCAAATAGACAAATTCCAATTCGGGGGAGAGGCTTCAGGAGTAAATCGAGTGATAGAGGTCTCAGACGCCGAGGAAGAGACCGACAGACAATCAGGCATTCACCATACTTTGCTAGTTGCTCATTCTGAAGACTCCTCGGATGATGACATGGATTTGAGGAGTTTAATGAAGGGTAGAGGCAAAAAGGCTGAGCAAAAAGGTACTGGGACTCCCAACCAGTGGTGAATCTGCCTCTAGTGCCATCCCAGGTTCTTGACCCCGGCTTAAAGCCCGTACCTGACCTGAGGAAGAAGAGGCCCCTCTTTGATGCTGAGGAAAGGCAAGTGCTGCCAGCCAAAGGACCAAGCAAGCAGAATGTGGTGAAAGACCACCGACCCAAAGGGCCTCGTCCACTGAAAGCCGAGATGAGGTCTTAGCGGCAAATGTCCGCCGAGGAAGAGGACCACGAATCTGGTCTCCAAGGTTGGAGTTGAATGGCGCTCCAATCTCCTAGGAGACCTCCCTCAGGAATTACGATGGAGGAAGGGCAGGTTATGTTGCTGAGGGCTCTGCAGCAGCCACTCCTCCTTCCCCGACATGGACTCCTTACAGGCGTTTCAACCAACAGGAGCTCTTTCAATCCCTTAGAGGGATATGGCCATGGTAAGCGAGCTCAGTCCCGATTAGTANTTGACATGGTGGCCGGTTTCTGGGTTTGGTGGGCGGCGTTTGGTTGATTGGTTTGCTGGGTTTGGTGGATTATATGGTGGCCGGTTTCTGTGTTTGGTGGGTTTTATTTTGTTTTTTTTTTTTTGGGTTTTTGGTTTCGTGGGTTTTTGTTGGGCTGAGGGTAGTGGTGGCGTGGTGGTGATTGTTTTTAGTTGCTGCCTGGGATTGTTTTTTTTTTTTTTTTTTTTTTTTTTTTTTTTTTTTTTTTTTTTTTCTGGTGTTGACGGTTGATTATGGGTTGTTGTGTTGTGGTGGTGGATCGGTGGGTGGTGGAGATCGGAGGGAAGGTCAGCCATTGTTTGGTAAATGGATTGCAGATGAAATACTCACAAAACGTTATGGGCTCCAAAAACCATAAAACTTCGCTGCGTACCAGCAATAAATCGTTGAATGATGCTTTGAATTCGACGCAAAATGGGTCGTTTTATCTTGCTTTCAATGAAGAACTAGGATGGTTTTTTCAGAAGGTGAAAAGTAAAGCAAAGGATGATTCTGGAAATTGAGAAAAAAGAAAAAAAGAAAAAATATATTTTATTAGGTAGATATATTATTTTAATGAGTAGAAGAGGAAAATAGAATTTTGGGATGTTGAGTATATTGGATAATTAATAAAGTTACTTTTTAGAATGGTAAAATAAGATGAGATATGAAAACTGGTTGCGGATACTCTTAGTTGTAAGATGTTTCAAAGAAGTCTAGTTTGGCTATCACTAATTTTTATCCAACGCATGAAAGGAAAATATAATAATATCACAATTCCATTTCTCACACCCTGATAGTGGAAAATAATAAAGTGCAATAAAGGAAATGAGTAAAAGTGGGGTACTGGTAATCAATAACCCGTGCCACGCAAAAGCTGTGAAAAAAGTAATGGGAAAAGGAATAAATTTCCTTGAGGGTGGCCCAGGAAAAGTTGTTGACTTGACTGGGAAAGTGGGGGGAATCATTAGAGCATTTGTATCAAAGAGGGTATAAATGTTATAATTCTATTTTAGCATCTAAAGCACCAAAAAATAAGCTACAACAAACATGTCATTTAAAAAAAAAATAGCAACTGAGCTCTAGTGAGCTTTCATCTTTAAAAGCTCCCTTAGCTCCAAACTTAAATAAATATTATTATTTTAATGTCTGTGTTAGAGAAGGTAGTTTGTGTGCTTGTTTTTTATTATTTTAATGAGTAGTTTATATTATTTTAAATAAAATGGTAAAAAAAAAGTTTTGATGTTGGGTGTATTTTAGAGTGAGATGATATAATAGATAAAGTAATTTTTTGAGATGTTAAATACTAAAATTTTTAAAATATTAATGTGAATTATCTTAACAAATTGACTTTCTTGTAGTAGTAGCCAGCAAGTTTGAATGGCTTTTCTACTAACTATATAAAAAGAGACAATGCCCCTACAGTGCCCCTTTTGGTTTTTTTTTTTTTTTTTTTTTTTTTTTTTTTTTTTTCACGTTTTGAACCGTTGCGACAGTGCCACTTTGATTTGTTCAAGTGGCACTATAGCATTGGATCCTTGAAATTAGACATGTGTCAAATAATTGTCATGTATTCATGTCTTTATAATGAAATTTCGATTATAAGCTCCATCTGGTTACCATGAAATTACTTGGCCCTTTTAGTTATTTATTTATTTATAATTCTAAAGAAAGAAAAGAATATAAAGTGGGGGAATCATTATCAATGAATTGACTTTAATGTAGTAGTAGCTGGTAATCTTGACCCTTCTGCCACGCCAAAAAAGAAATGAAGGAAAATAGGCATTTAAGAGTTAAGACTAAGCAAAAGAGTTGTTGATTTGAGTTGAAACAGATGATATTGAAGTTGTGAAAACAAACACACGGATAAAGAAAGAGCAGAGTCCATTCCTTTATTAAACAGGCAATTATCTAAATAATATTACTGTGTGGTGGCTGTGAATATGTGATATTAGATTGAGGGAATTAGTGTTATCTTTTAGTTAAGCATTAGTATTTTTTTTTTTTCATAAAAAACTTTCATTTTATTTTAATTTTAAATTCTGGAAAAAAATTAAAAAAAAAAAAAAACCTCTGTAAAGGCGTTGGATGGAATGATGTCATGCACAACTATTGCAAATGTAAAGGAGTAATTGGACAAAATTAAAATTTTTAAACCTAAATGATAATTTTTTTTTAATTAAAAACTAAAATGAAAATTGTAGGGTCAATTTTCGTAGCCCAAGCCCAAAAAGGTATGGATTGTGAGCCCAATGAACCCAAGACAATAAATTTGTAGAGAGTGGGTGAAAGAGCTAGGCTAGTAATGAATTAAACAGTATTGGACTGCAGTGCTTATGGATAAATTTGCATTCAATCGTGCTCGGACAGATGCAAACATAGACGTCCGAAGATGGAATTGANGGTCCATTCGGAATAAAGATTCATAGATTTATAAAGAGGTAATAAAATTCAGTCATGGTTTTTTTTTTTTTTTTTTTTTAATCAGAATTCAGTCATGTTTTTAATATATATGAAAAGAGAATAAGATAATCAAATAACTTATGCACAAGTTCGAGTTTGTTGGACAATGAACTAAGCTTGAACATGTAAATATTGTTTAGTGATGAGCTCAAACTCAGCTCATATTTGAAATAAAATAAAACGAACCTGAACTTTTAATACTTGGCTCAACTTAGCTTATTTACAACCCTAGTATTGGGTTATACACGCAACAAATAGGTATCAAAACTTCCGCTATCTCAACTATAGCAATTGCTTTTACAGAATTCGTATCAAGAAGATCTTGAAAATAAATCGTAAACCACAATTTGATGGTGGTTGAAAGTGAGTTTCAAATTATTAGACTAATCTCTATTGTTCATCCATGGATTGTGTGCGTTGGAGGAGGTGGGTTGCATTTTTTTTTTTATACTCCGGATTGTACATTTGGCCTCATCTTCGAGTTGCTAAGAAAGAGGTAACATGGGAAGTGGAATCAGATAAATTTGAAACGATTTCAAAGTCACTGCCATTGCCAAGTTCCTAATATTCAATACTGTGCAGTGTGCATCAAAGTTAAGAGGGGATGGAGATATTCACCATGAAATTCACAGCAAAAAGAATTGTGAGAAGTGCAAGCTTGAAGCTGGGGGTAGAAATTTAAGGTGCATGCACTTGCACACAAACACAATACCATTATGTGAGACCACAAATGAACCAAATCATTTTATTGTAAGGAATTCTCTAGCGGTGGAGTTATGGTGGCAGGTGGCTGTTGCTCTGCATCACTTCGGGATTGGAGTGCTCAGCTGGGTTCTTTAGTTTTCCTTTCACAGACCTCTCAAACTAAGCCATCTTGCTGCAGATATGATGTATATGCTGGTTTTTAGTGTCTGGTAGCCTGGGAGAGCAATTTTTGTAGTTCACGTTTTAAGTATGGTTGCTGCTAAGTTCAGTCATCTCTCTGCTGTTAGTTTCTGCAGAGAAGAGTGTATGGCTTATGGACAAACTGAGCTATGTTTAATACTAATGTGTATTGCTTTTTTACATCAATAAAGTTCTGCAATTTTAATTCCCAAAAAAAAAAACATGTATATTACAGAATTGTAAAGAACAAACTCCCTTGAGAAATATATGGTAGTAGCACTTCAATGTAGTATGCAAATTTTGTGAATTTGCCTATGTGGTTGAATGCCCTGAAGCATATAGTAGCCTTAGGCTGGAGGTGAAGTTTGTATATGCAATAGTCTTCTGCATACCAGTCATATTATACACACCATATTGTAATAAGTATAAACAATCAATCCCTAAGCTTGCTTGAAACTTTTCAATACGCGTTGGAACAGTATCCTTAATGGAAAGAGTCAATTTCGTGGAACAGATGCTCTCCATTTAATTTTATGTGACTGGTTGTACAATTTAGTTACACGTCTATTGAGGCCCAAAAGGGCTCCCAAGAAAATTAGAACAAAGGAATAAAGGGGCCACACCCATCTCACTCATTGACAAAAATCCAGCAAGGATAGGGGATATAGGGAAAGGCCACAAGCGTTAACAACAAACAGCCCATGCAGCTAGATTGTGAGTGACAAAAATTGCAGATCTTGAGATATAGCAAAAGTCCCAACCTGATGGTAAAGAGAGTTTATAATGGATGTCCAGTGCCATATGTTTAATCTCCCAGTTGGCTGCCTCAGGACTCTTATACTAATATTTTTTAGAGAAAGTTCATTATTATGGAAAACACATGTTGACAAATCAAAATTTAATTCAGTCGATTGAATATTTCAGTAAATTCAAGCTTTCATTTTCTAGTATACCAGTCTATACTATTCAAGACTCCTGATAATGATCACAAATTGTAGAGGTGGCAAGATCTTCATGTGAATGAATATACATAGAATTCCAAGCTAATTTAAGTTCCAATTAATCGGTACCATTTATAAAGCTCTCTTATTTTAACATCGAAGTGCCTAATATGTCTGGAATTGGTTCACATGGGATGATGGAATGCAGGATGGTATACCACTCAGCGGAGTCCCATTCACTCTTATGTTGGGAATGAAATTTATCCTTTTTTTTTTTTTTTTTTTTGAATATAAGTAATAAAAAATGCAAAAGAAGAAATACCCTATGTTCACAACAATGAACTTAAAGCACCTTGAAAAAATACAAGCAAATCAATCAAAAAGATCAAAGAGAGAGTTGGAAATAAAAAATGGACCCCATGTCTGAGACCATTCGAAGACGTATGAAGCATTAAGGACTTCAATTGATCAATAGATCTCACACTCTCCTCAAAAGTATGGCTGTTGAGATCTTTCCATACTAACCACATCACACACACCAGCATCAAGTTCAATACATTCAAGGAATGTTTACCTAGCCAAGTGTGCCAAGGAGGGATGCTACCTTGTCCCGCAACACCCATTAAATCCCAAACATCTTAAAGATTTCACTCCACAATGCATATGCAATCTCACAATAGATCAATAGATGATCTAGATTTTCCCATTGCAATGACACATACAACACCAATTGACTAGCAATAAACCCCTCTTGATGAGATTATCAATTGTGAGAATCTTACCCATGCAGCTGACCACCAAAAAAAAATTACACCCTCCTGGGGACCTTAGCACCAAATATTCTTCCATGGAAATGAATGAGCATCGGCTCCACGGATACCATTATAAAAAGAGTGAACATCAAATTGACCACTCCTATTCAACCTCAGAGACAACTTATCATCCCCCACTCCACGAGGAAATTTTGTATAGATATACATCATGGTTTACTGTTTCCCCCTTCATTCACGGTCAACTAACCATACAAACACAGAATGGGATTCCAGTCTTGCATTACTTAGCAATTTCCACACAAATTAAACAGGGCCTAATTCTTCATATCAAATTTTTTAAGCATATATATAACTCCTCCCACATAGTAGAAGTTATAGTGGCAAAACAACAGAAACCCAAGGGCAATCTCAGGTCATTATAATTAGAATTGTAGAGTGGAGATAAGCCGACAAGATGGAAATTACAATGCAAAGGAAAATATAATGAATATATGTTAGAGAAGCATTTATAAAAATAAAAAGGGGGGTTCAGTGGTAAGAGAAATGAAAAATGAAATTAGTCTAATTTATGAAATATCATTATAAGTTATCTCGAAAAATATAAACATTCAAGGTATAAACTAATATAACAATATAATTTCTGAAATATCATTATACTTCTCTTGAAAAATATAAACATTCAAAATAAAAACTTTAATAACAATAGCCAAACTGCAAATTCACTTTTTCAGAACTCAGAAGCAAAATATTAGAACCGCACTCATTTATAGCCACATGTTCGAATTGCTAGAAAAAGACTTAATATTGTGACATAAAAAACATCCTATTGATGTTGCTTCATCATACAAGAACCAGACTTCCAGAGACAGATTCTTTCTGTCCTTCATATAGCAGCATATGGTTTTATAATGTACATATATATTGGTGCAGAAACAATAGTAGTAGATAATGTCCAAGTTCTTTGAGAATACCAGTGAAGTTTCTTGACTTGGTCACCAGCACGAAACTATGGATATAAAAATTGGGAAACCATCATCTTCACATGGGAAGGATTGAGCTTGAACTTGTGCAATGTCTGGATTTCCTACTAGACGAAAAAGACCTTTTCATTGAAACCGGCCCCTTCTGCAGAGAACGCCCAATTGAAGAACTTTTCATCAGTTTGTATATGCTTGAAGTTTCGCTATCCCTCTTAGCAACAGAACTTTTTCTCGAACTTTTTACGGGTACTAATTGAGCCTTTGAACTTTCTTGGTCAGTAACAACATTAGCTACAGCAAGATAAATCATTGAGGCAGAAGAAGAATCCAGCGAAACTGATCTCCTCATTGGTTGCATTTCTTGTTCTACAACTCGTTGATTGTCAGCCAAATTACTTAGTACTCGAGAATGACAATTCCCACCGCTAGAATTATGCAAATTTTTCATTGATATTTCAGCACATCTACCATCAGCAATTGGTAAAGCACCAATATTAACATCACCAGCCTGACTTTCACTAGTCCCACCACTTCCAACTTGATTGCTTTCCACTCCACTATGGTTTTCAGCATTCTCTAACTGGGTTTCTTGGCTTGAACCCGGAGCACTCAAATTAGGCACAGCTGCACTTACCTGAGAACCAGCACTGTCACTAACTATAGGGGCACGACACAATGGACAATTCTTGTGTGATCTTAACCATGTATCTATGCAAGGTACATGAAAAGCATGGCTACACTTAGGCAAAAGTCTAAGACTTTCATCTTCTTCAAACTCACTCAAGCAAACAGAGCACTCCGTCCCATCTATCAACCCCTCATCTTTTCTATACTTACAAAGCGTGATAGAATCAATAATAGATTGTTGGAGACCAACGGTGTTGATGTACCATATGGGGTGGTCAATCACAGGTCCATGATCTTCATCAAAAAAATCTTCTTGGGTATCAAAAAGTATTGGTGCATTTCTTCTCCTTATTCTTCTATTCCTCCTCGAGTCGCAACTCCTCTTTATTGCATACATGATCCCAACCAAAAGAACTCCACAAACCATACAAGCTATGACAATCAAACTGATTTCAAATAAATACTTTTGGCTATGACTGTAACTTCCAGGATCCGAAGAAGGCCGTGTTGGTAGTGGTGGATTTCGTTGTGACGGTGGTGAAGGATGAAAATAGATAGTAATCTGTTCTCTATTACGAAGCCCCATAACGAAAACAGAGCAAGAAACAGGGGATAGAATTAGAAACACATACCTCTTTGTGTTGTTTATGCAAGAAAAAAAAGGAGGCAAGAAGAGATCTTGAAAACTGTCTTTTACTTTCCACCGCAACTTGTGGTTTGAATTAATGTGTAGTGAATGATTCTGGGTTGTAGCTTCGTTTTTCCACGATGTGCTTTGTTGTGGGGACACATCGGTTTGAGTGAAAGACTGGGCATTTACTCGGTAGCTTCGTATTTCTTTGTTTCAGTGGAAGTCAATGCACATTACAAGTCATTTCCGCGTTAATTTAATCCTTGGGGCATTTCAAAAAAAAAAACTTAATCCTTTGGGTTCCAAAGAAGCTGGTCCGATCTATACTCAAAAGGTTTTTCTTTTTTAATTTATTTAATATATTAAATTATTGATATAGACAAGTTGAGAGAATTGATATAATTTATTCATCACTCAATGAAGCACTAGAAAAAAGTCCTCAGACGTTTTCTTTGACACCACCACGCACGGTACAAACGCGTTCAATGCAATAAAATGTCTGGTAAGAAGTGACAAATTCACAATATTTTTAAAATATTTTTTTACTAAATATGCGTTGGGATAGGGCTGAAATGCACTATATTGCGTCTACGTTTTGTTTAAAGCGCATTTTAGCAAAGCTGTTGCACTTTCAGTGGGTCTCGTACACTGTTTACGATATCCACAAATCTCTTTTTTCAACAAAATTTTCATTACAAATAAGTCCAACGGTACTATTTACACGTTTAAAAATTATTTTGTTACAATATTTTCAATTTTCAGCAAAATAAATGGTATCCAAACGGAAACTAAATCATAATTGGTAAGTTATTATTAGTTTTAATTTGAAACCATTACTTAAATTATTTTTTTTCTCCCTAATAAAAGCTAATAACAATTCTCATAAAAAAATAAAAAAATAAAAAGCCAATAACAATTTGTCATTTAGAATTTATTACGATAATGTTGTGAAAATTTTGTAAAGATACAATTTCCCTTTCTTTTTAGTTGTAGGTATGATTAAACTTAGAAAAATGCTATGTCCACAATATTTTCACAATAAATTCTAAATGGCAAGTTGTTACTAGTTATTATTGTTAGAGTAAAAAAATAATCTTAGTAGAATGTTCAAATTTAAACCAATAATAACTAATCACCTATAATTTGTTGTGAAAATGTTGTGGACGTAGCACCTTTCTTAAACTTATGAGTATAATTAATAATTAACATTCAAGAAATTTATGTTCCTATTTTGTTAATAAACTTAAAGGCTAAGGATCAAAGTATTTATTAGAAGATGAGATCGAGACTCATGTATAAGGCTTTTCTTCCCTTATCTTTTTCAATTAATTAATTGATAAAAAAAAATCAAGAAATTTCAGTTTCAACTAATTATGGGTACTCGTTATTGCACTAGCCCTTCGCCAGGCACAAAATGTTTAACTAAATCACCATATATGCTAAGTTTGATCAATACTATATAAGAAATGTTTATAATGGTAAAGCAATTTTTTCCGTTGCAAGTAGGGTTGTCCAAAATTAACCTGACCAAAACAATTCATTCTACCCAGCCCAATTTAAAACCCGCTCGATCAAGCGAGAATAGTGGCGGCAAGAGGCGTGCAGGAATACGTCTACAACATTTTCAAAATACTTTCTCAATAAATCATAAGTGGTAAGTTCAAACTAGTTCTAATTTGAATCCATCACTTAAATTAATTTTTATTCCCCAATAACAATCAATAACAATTCGACAATTAGAATTTGTTATGATAGTATTGTGGAAATGTTATAAAGATACCATTTCTCTTTCCTTTTAGTTGTAGGTACGATTAAACTTATGAGTATAATTAATAATTAACATTCAAGAAATTTAAGTTCCTATTTTGTTAATAAACTTAAAGGGTCAGGATCAAAGTATTTATTAAAAGATGAGATTGAGACTCATGTTTAGGGCTTTTCTTCCACTTTTATTTTTCAATTAATTAATTGATAATAACAATTCAAGAAATTTCAGCTTCAACTAATTATGGGTACTCATTATTGCACTAGCCCTTCGTCAAGGACACGATGTTTAACTAAATCACCATATATGCTAAGTTTGATCAATTCTATATAAGAAATGTTTGTAATGGTAGAGAAATTTTTCTATTTCAAGTAAGGTTGTCCAAAATTGAACTGGCCTGAATAATTCATTCTGCCCAGCCCAATTTAAAACCCGCTTGATCCGGCGAGAGTAGTGGTCAGCGACAAGTTTGCAGCTTGAAAATCTTATTCTAATGGGTCAAGTGGCGGGTCTAATGTCTCGTAAGAAGTGATACAATCACAATATTTTTAAAATACTTTTTCAATAAATCATAGTAAGTTTTTAGTAGTTTTAATTTGAATTTATCACTTAAACTATTCCTCAATAACAGTCAATAACAATTTGTCAATTAGAATTTGTTATGATAATATTGTGAAAATGTTGTAAGGATACCATTTCCCTTTCCTTTTCCTTTTTTGTAGATACAATTAAACTTATGAGTACAATTAATAATTAACATTCAAGAAATTTTAGTTCCTATTTTGTTAATAAACTTAAAGGTTAAGGCTCAAAGTATTTCTCAGAAGATGAAATTGAGACTCATGTATAAGGCTTTCCTTCCACTTATCTTTTTCAATTAATTAATTGATAAAAAAATCAAGAAATTTCAATTTCAACTAATTATGGGTACTCATTATTGCACCAGCCCTTCTCCAGGCACACAATGTTTAACAAAATCACCATATATGCTCAGTTTGATCAATACTAGATAAGAAATGTTTATAATGGTAGAGCAATTTTTCCATTGCAAGTAGGGTTGTCCAAAATTGAACCGTCCAAAACAATTCATTCTAACCAACCCAATTTGAAACCCACTTGATCCAGTGAGAGTAGCGGTTAGCAACAGGTTTGCAACTTGAAAATCTTATTCTGATGGGTCTAGTGGCGAGTCTCACCTTCCAAGAATTGATCAACTCAATCCAACCAAGCCCTGCCATCTCCATTCATATCTTTGTTGTCTATGTTCAGATCTCTACCCAGATTGGTGGAGATCTCACGATCTCTGACAACGATCCTCTAGAATCTCAATTGCCCCTGCTTCTCCCGATTTCAACCAAAACCAACTCAACCTTTGGAAATCCAACTCTATCCAATCCGTTGATACTCTTTGGTTGATGGCAAGTCTAGGATTGGCTGGGTCCAAGTTCAGGCCAAATCCAACTCTACCTAACATGTTGACATTTAGTTGTAAGACCTAAGGCTATGACGCTATGACGGAAAACAGTATAGTGGAAATATCCACATTATGTTTTTCTAATGTAGGTAAAGTATATCAATAACCTTTCTTCTTCTTCTTTTTTGGATGGGATATCAATAACCTTTCTAATCACATAAAGTAAATAAAGAATAAAAAAATTTATTTATTCCTTAGTTTTCATAATAATAATAATATATTCTTTTTGTTAATGTTGTATCTATCTAGTGCCTAAATAATAGTTGACTAAAGATATGTTGAAGACCATGCACACATACACACACGCAAAAGGTTAAAGAGCCAAAAATCATATTGCTCAATGGCATAGCATGGTACTTTCAACAATGACATCCCATATTCAAATTTACCTTCCTTCACTTAAATGTGTATAAAATAAATAAATAAATAAAGGATAGGTGGAAGATATGAAATAGTTTTTTCTAGATCTTGGCACAAGTTTGTCAAATTTAATATATGTATTTTTTTTTTTTAAATCAAATATCTTCTATAGTGTAGTTAATTTACATTTCAGATCTTATATATAATACATTTTCATACTACTGAACATAATATAACATAATATATTTTTAAAATTTTAATTTTTTTTTATCCAACTCTTAAAGATAAACTTTTAATTTTTCACGGTTTCTATATTTAGGGGCAAGACTTAGGTACAGTATTTAAATATTATTCCTTAAGTTCTCTCTTTTAAGATTCTGCCATGTGAATTTTTTCTCATAAGATTGAAGTGTATTTTTTAATTAAATAATCACATAGTTAAATATTAAAAAAAAAATCTAAAAAACAGCACCTAATATACTATAACTAAATTTTGTCAAATATTTATATTTACAAAGGTATTAGCTTTTTTCTCTCTCTCTCTCTCTCTTTTTCCAATCATATTTTCTACTGTCATTGATTACAGAGTTAAATAGTAAATACAGTTGACTGTTCCAGTCTTCGCCCGCAATAATGAAACGAAACTATCTCACTCTCAGGTCTGTGGGAACGGTTGGAAAGTAGAGAAATTAGGCATAAAATAGTGAATGATAGTCCGTTAAAGCAACATGTTCAATGCTTAGTCTCAATTTTTATTAATGAGATAAATTGAATTTTCCAAAGAGAAATTGGGCAATGTCCCACTGAAAGCCCCATCTCAACGAAGGGAGAGAGACCATAAAGGCTTCAAACTGGCTTCTTCTCGATAGTCCCGGGCTCAACCCAAAAAATTCAGGCCCATTAGGCTACTAAGAAACGTCTTTTAAAATTAGATAAATTAGTGAAATTAGCTCATTATATATTATGCCAGATTTTCAACAAATAAGCCTATATCCTAAAATTCTCAATATAATTGATACTCTATTTCTCACCCCACTGACTATTGGCATCAGGTATAGACATGGATATTCCTTTCTTAAGGAATGTTCCCCTCTTAAAATTATAATAAAAGACTTATAAAAATAATTTTAATCTTAGTTAGGGCCCTAGCTAACTAATTAAAATAAATAAATAAAACAACCAAGAAAAAATATGTCTAATTTTGATCATAAAACAAAAGGGAGGACGGAGGTCAAAAAAATATTTAATTTTTGAAGCATTAATGTACAAGGAATATCTTCAATTTTTCTTTTCTTTTTTAATTTTCAATAAATAAATAAATAAAGCAACCTAAAAGCATCCATTTCTAATTTCAATTTTTTGAAAATCTAATACCAAAAAAGCGTCCGATTAGAAGCATGTTTTCCTAAAAAATATTAAGTACTCTAGAATATGGTGACATGGTACTTCCAAAGCACGTTATCATGGTGTTTTCTTTTCTCATATCACACTCTAAATTCAATTAATGAGATATATTATAAATGTGATAGAATAATCACCACATCATCATGCGCCAATAACACCTAATAATTGCTCATACTTCCCTCATGTCAACCTCAAAAGGCTAGAAAGAGATAGTTAGAGAGAAAACCAAAGAACCACCAACTTCTCAAAGCCCCGAAGCACCCATAGCTAAGCCCCAAAAAAAAGTCCGAATTAAATGGAAGAACCAAAAGGTCAACAAACAAAAGAAGAATATTAGTACAATATAAAAGCTTAGCTCCAACTCTACATGTAGTTATTATTTTCAATCTACTTTGTGTGACGATTAAAAAATCAGCTATATGTAATTTTAATTATATAATTTTTTAAATGCATTAATTGACTTATTTCAATAATATACACAAATTCTCTTATAAATTTAAGGATGTGCATGAGTTGGATTGGAGGGCTTTTTCTATCCAACCCAATAAGATCGGGTTGACAAATTTTCAACCTAACCCAATTTACATGGGTCAGTAAGATGTGTACGCATATTTTATACCTAGTAAGAAATTAAGCTTTCATCAATTATTTAAAAACCTTTTAAATAAATTTTTACAATTCATATAATAAGCTTGAATTATAATCGAAATTTCCATCAAAACTAATTCTCAAAGTACCAATATCAATCAAACTAAAAATACAAAATAAAGTTATATACATGGTGGATAGGTTAGAAAAACTATCAACCCAAAACTTGACACAACCCAAGCCTCAAAATAGAATTCTAACCCAAAAAAGCTAACTCAAGGCGTCAGGTTGAATTAGGTTTGGTCATTTCGTTGGATTGGTGTGTTTGAAACTAAACTTTGTCCTTAGTACAATTAGATAATATTCTGCCAAGAACCTTATAACTTAATTGATTGGCACCTCTATATTTTACAGAAGCCAAATTTAATGAAGTTCTCACACCTAAATAAAAGCAAGAAAATATAAATTTATGGGTTTTTTTTTTTTTTTTTTGAGGTAGGTGGATAATGGAGAAAGGATAGGGAAATTCTAACCATAAACATGATTTACGAATAATGATGTCATAAAACCTAAGGATTAGTTAAACACAATTCTGAAGACCAGCATGATAATAGAGGAACAGACCTTGAAAACGGATGACAACTACCTTTATAATTACTCCTCTACGATAGATGCATGACATTTGGCCGCAACCAAGAAAGAGGATGGTTTTATTCATGTTGGTTGAGTCATTCTAAGCAGTGAGCACAAGATAACGAAAACATTAATATAATCAATAATTTTCGAACATTTAAATAAGAATTTATTATTAGAAATAGAATAAGAATTTATTATTTGAAATAGAAATCTTACTCTAACTTAATTTAAGCATATATGTGTAAAGCTTTTTTTTTATAAGTAAAAAGAAAATATTATTAATAAGGGAAAAGCATGAAAATACAAAGGGTTCACGGTAGTGAACAAAAAGACACAAGCAGCCACTAAGAAAAACTAATAGACGAAAGGAATTCCATAAGGGTAAAACAATCCAAGAAACCCCAACACCGAGACCAATCAAAGAGGGTCCGTAGGGGGGGGGGGAATTGTATGGTGTCAGGTCTTGGGGTTTTAGGCCTAGCCCCTTGTAGAGATCTGGGTACATTATCTCCACAGCACTACCCTGGTCCACCATCACCCTCTTCACATCCTACCCTCCTATTCTGAGGGTGATGACTAATGCATCATTATGGGGTTGAATGGTGCCAATCATGTCTTCGTCCGAGAACCCTATCTCCAGCGGGGCACCAGACTTAACTATCTTCGGACCTCGGCTTGACTCCCCTGCTGATGGTCGGCCTACCGACATCACTTTCAATGGCCAGGATCCTGTTCTCCCCGGCGCGGTAAAGACGACGTTAATAGTCCCTAGTGGCGGCTTTGAAGGGTCATCTCTTCATAGCCCTGAGCCCATCTGACCTCCTCGGCCGCTGGAAGGGTGTAAGAGGTGTTTTAGTCTACCATCACGAACCAGTTGGTCCAAGTGATCCCACAGGCTCCTACAATCCTCCGTGGTATGCCCATGGTCTTGATGGTACTAGCAGTAGAGATTATGGTTGCGCCTCTCGGGGTTTCCTACCATCTTGTTCGGCCACCTGAAGAATGACTCATTCTTGATTTTTTCCAAGACCTGGTGCACTGGCTCTTTGAACACAGTGTTGACCGCTTGAGGATTTGTCGATCCTGATTGCCCAACAAAATCTCTCCGCGGCTTACTGTGGTTATAGCGGTCCGACTTGAAATCCCTCCTCTCCTGGGGGATAACCTTGTCCTTTCCCTTGCCTTGTTGCTGATCTTCTTCAACTCTCTTATACTTTTCTATGCGGTCCATAAGTTGATGCATGTTTGTGACCGGTTTGCCAGATAAAGACGTCCTCAAACCGTGGTTAGTAGGGAGACCGAGCTTGAATGTGCTGAGGGCCATTGCATCAGAGTTGCCTTCCATATCATTGAACATCTCCCAGTATCTATCTGAATATGCCTTCAAGGACTCGCCTTCCTGCATGGTCAAGGATAGCAGTGAAGAGAAGGGTCTGGCCACTCTTCGGCATGTGACAAAACGGGAGCCGAATGCTTGAGTGAGCTCTTTGAAGGAGTTGATGGAGTCTGCCTTCAGACCGTCAAACCACCTCATGGCAACTGGCCCAAGACTGGAAGGGAAAACCTTACACATCAGAGCTTCATCTCTGGAGTAGATAGTCATCCTTTGGTTAAAATGACTCACGTGCTCCACGGGGTCTGTTTTACCATTGTAGATGGTGAATGTTGGTTGATTAAAGCGCCGAGGAAGTCTCGCCTCCTCAATCCTGCGCGTGAAGGGTGACCTAGAAATTTGATTCAGAGCCCTGCTCATGGCATCGTTTCCCATGTCCCCACGTGATGGGCTTCTGCGTTGCCTCTTACGATGGGACTCCTCTTCATAGGTGTAGGACTCGCTAGCTGGTGTCCTAGATTTATGTTGATAAGTGACATCCCGCTCATCATTAAGGTCCTCATCAGAATACGAGGAAGCCCGTTTCCTCTTTGCATGGCGCAACTCCCTTTTTAGTTTTTCTACTTCCAGTTGTAAGTCCCGGTTCTTCTCTGTATGGGACATGTGACTTTCGCCCTGTGACTGGCTTTGGCTAACACGCACAGTGTGTACACTGCCCTCACGATCTTGTCTCCTCTCTAAGTTAACAAAAGGGTCCACGTGTTGGGATGCCCTAGATTCTACTTGTTGTTCACCTTGCCCTGCCATCATCAACTATTGTTTTCACCCTTGCACTAGCTCTCCCCACAGACAGCGCCAATTGTAGGGTCAATTTTCGTAGCCCAAGCCCAAAAAGGTATGGATTGTGAGTCCAATGAACCCAAGACAATAAATTTGTAGAGAGTGGGTGAAAGAGCTAGGCTAGTAATGAATTAAACAGTATTGGACTGTAGTGCTTATGGATAAATTTGCATTCAATCGTGCTCGGACAGATGCAAACATAGACGTCCGAAGAGGAATTTGTATTGAACGAACTTGGGTTACAATTCTTAGAGCTACAGTAATGGAGTTTTCTCCTTTCTAACTTTCTTTTTTCGATCCCCCTCTATCAGAGGCATCCCCCTCTTATATAGTACCCTCTTCCTTCATCTTTACCGTCCACTTGTTCATCATCTAGACGCCCACTTGAGTGCATGTCCCATCATATACCCTTTTTAGCCTTGTGTGAGTGGCGGTAGCTGAGAGTGCACTGTTCAGGGGTCTTCTCCACATTAATGCGGCCAAGAAAGTAGGTGCAGTGCATTTAATGTGGTGGTTGAAGTCTGTCTCCTAGATATTTCTCCGTTCCTGCTATCCTCATGCGTGCCTGAGGTTCATTTCCATCATTACACTTGTCAGGGGGATCATTTGACCTTCCCAGACGCCTGTCGGACCAAGCTTCTTCGGATCCGAGGATAATGGACTCCTCGGACAATTGAACGTCTCCTCGGATTTATGACCATACTCCTCTCCGGACATGCTTCTTTTACATGGGCTTCTACTCGAGTGTTTTCATCTCTTCGGACAAACAGTGGTCTTCAAATAGAGCCTTGGTCCCAATACGTTAGGTTGGGTTTTTCACCCCCCACAAAAATGAATCCAATCTGCCTCTGAGATTGGAGTTAATATCATAAGCTATCAAGATTTTTATCAAAATATTCAATTTGCTCAAGCACATAATACATTTTACAGTTTTTTTTAAAAGGTAAAAGTGTGGTTGGCTCGACTGAAAGAATGGCATGAAATTGTGAACACACATGAATAGAAGAAATAACAAATTCCAATTGAGCATTATTGAGGGTCATTTTTTGAAATAGGCTCAAGAAGCCGGAATAATGGATCACAGGCCCTTATTTTAAATGAATGGGTCTTGAAGGAGTAAGTGGGCCTAAAAAGGCCCGGAAAGAGAGAAAACACCACCCATGGGCAGTATGTGGTATGGAAAAGAGAGAATGGGCCGCGGCAGGCCCAAAGTAATGAAAGCAAAGAAAGTAGGGGATAATGGCAAGCTCACGAACCCCAAGGATGACAATGAGGAAATTGGGCTGAAGAAGCCCAATTAAGTGAGTAAATGCCCATGGGATACAAAGTTAGCAAATGGACCAAGGAAGTCCAAAGGAAGTAAACGGGCCTGACAAGCCCAAGTGAAAAGAAAGGGACATTAGAGCCCATGAGCGAGAACACCAGTGGCCATATTAATCCACTAGGGGAAAGAACGGAACGGCAGGCCTGAAAAGAGGCCCAGCAGAAACAAATCGCCACCGCAGGAAAGGCCGAGTAACACGGTGGGAAGCTAAGGCAACTAAAGAATGGGGCCGAAGAGAATGTAAAGCCCAGTACTCGGTAAAGTCCAGACCCTATGGGAGTGGGAAATCAGAGTAACAGATCGGAAAAGCCAAGAACGGACGACTGGCAACACAAACAAAAATGTCCAGTACATGGCAGATGCATGAACAGTTTCAGACATAACCACGTGCAAGGCCCAGACACCACCAGCCTGTACCCAGCCAATACAGGATGTGGTGGGGTCGTGGGTCAGAGGTAAGAGGGCATGGTTTGGAGGTGGGGAGAGGGGAAGGCCTGTTTTAAGGTTCCTGCTCAAACTCTTTTGGGGGATACGTCTTGCTGGGATGACATACCACCCAAAAGAGGCAAGGCGGAGTTGGAACCAATAGGTGCATGTCATGAGGGATATAGAGAGAAAAACAGCGCCGCGGCAAGAAGAGGTGCCGCGGCAGACTAACGGACAAAAGTTGTCTGTGTCTGAACTCGCAGACGGAACAGTAATGTCGGCAAGTACGCTCAAGACCAGACAAAAACGGTTAGGGGGTAGAATAGTAAAATCAGTCACGGCTGGCACTATAAAGGAAGCCTCTTGCCGTGTGCAAGAGAGAGGCACGAAGAGCAATACAACTCAAGGCAAAAGGAAAACACTCTGTAATACACTTAGAAAAACAGAGGAACCTAATACTAAAACTACCATTGTGGAAATCACTAAGAAAAGACTAGAAAAGTAAGAAAGAAAGAGAGAAAAAAAGGAGAAGTGTTGACGGCATGCACCGATAGGTCCCTTCCCTTCTCTCCCTCTCAAATCCCTGCTCTCTTTTAGAATCATCCTGGGCATTGTTCATTCGGGTCCGCCTCCCTCAAACTCATTAATCTCCACGGCAGAAATTTCCCTTTTTCCCCGGAGGTTAATCGTTTTTTGAGAAGAGGTGTTCTTCCTCCTTGACCTTGCCCCGCGGACCAAACTGAGTTTATTCCTTTTAATAGTTGATTAATCTTTGTTACCATTTGCTTCTACTACTTTACTTGTCAAAATCATTCATGTGTTGTGATTATGGGTAATTTGGTTATTCGTTATTAAAAGAATCATCTGGTCATTCTAGAATATATATATTGCTCTGTTTTTTGTCAATTATATCTGCCTGCTGCAAGCTTCTCTGAAACAACACTGCCTGCTGCGAACACTCTCCTGGCAGACGGGCCAGTTTGCGCACAAGCCGGCCAAGTTGAGTTCTAGTTGGACCGGTCTGGACTCCCGCAACCCAGAACACTTGGGCCTATAACACGAAAGAGGCAGCCCAGCCCAACATAGTCAAAAAGGCCCCTACAAGCATAAAATATAATATAAAGTACACAGTTTAATTTAAAAAAATTAAGTTTATGAATTTGGATCAAATTATATTATAATAATAATTCACTATTTTCATGAACATTTAATGTGAAATTTTATTCATTCGTATCTACTCAACATATTATATACATAAAAAGTGTTTAAATAATCCATAATAGAAAAATAGCAATTAATTTTTTAAAAATAAATAATAAGTAGAAATGAAGAAGGAAGTTTATCGAAAATATAAAAATGAGATGGAGATGGAGATGAAAGCAAGGGCAATAAATTTTTATAATGATAATTTTTATATTTTACCATAAATTTTGGCTAAATAAAAAAGTATTACTTTTTTCTTCTTCAAAGATATGAACGAGGAGACAAGGGAGAAATTTCCTTGGGGATGGAAATCTCTCATACGTGGTGGGGACGCCATACGCCACCACCACCACCAACACATCTCTCTAGCCGGTTACGGCGAAACTATTCTGTCTCCTTCCTCCTTTATGGATTTAAAAAATAATAATAATAATAATAATAATAAGCAATATAAAAGGAAGAGTAGTAGACTTGACTTGAAACAAAGGATATTGAAGGCGTAGACAAACACACTGAGAAATAAAGAAACAAAGGATATTGAAGGTGTGGACACAAACATTCGGAGAAATAAAGAACAGAGTCCATTCCTTTATTACAAACAATCACTACTAGTCTACTGTTATTTCAATTTCCAATTCTGTAAGTTGTCATTTTTCACACTTATTCATCCCTTATATTTCTTTCCTTTCATTTTTTTTTCTTGAAAAATGAAAAAATCCATATCAAATTGTTTTCTTCTTCCTAATTGCCGTGAAGCAAGAGTTTCAACTTTCAGGGTTTAAACCTCGACTTGGTTTTCTCATTACCAAGAGTGCTTAAATTCCGTAGTATTGTTTTCAAAAATCTATTAAATTATATTTGTCTCGTTTCCTATAGTTAAATAATTTTCAGTCGTCCTTTCTTTGTCAAAAAAAAAAAAAAAAAAAAGAAGCAACAAAAACAGGAGTGTTTTCAGGAGGTTTTGGAGGCCATCGCCGCTGTAATTCCTTCTCACAAATGGGTAAGTTCTCACTTTTAAGTTTTAACGCACAATCCTCTCTTTTTATTATTATTCTTTCACTCCCTGCCTGAAATTAAAATCCCACTTCACATCGTTTTCTTCTTCCCTAATTTAATTATATATTTTTTTCTCAAAAAAAAATTAATTATATATTTTTTACTATTTTTCACACCTATTTATCACTATTATTTCTTTGGACAAAAAATATATTACTTCTTTATCACGTAATAAGTATACATTCCACTCTAATGAATAGCCTTTTCTTATACACAAAGTAAATCCAAATTAATACCAAAATTAATTTTCTTTCTTCAACTAGGACACCATATTAACTTTTCAAGTCACAGTTAGAATTTGAGGTAATTTTTTAATAAATACTTTATTAAACAGGCAATTATCTAATAAGAATTGAATCTGGCTAGGTTTGAGGGTTTGGAGCATTACCATCACTACTACTGTAATTTCAATTTCCAAATCTGTAAAAGTTGCCATTTTATCACGCTTACATTTATTTCTGTCCTTTCATTTTGTCTTTCAAATGGAAAATCCATATCAAATTGTTTTCTTCTTCCTTAATTTACTTTCCTTTATTTTTTTAAATTTTTTTCTCTTATTTTTTATTTTAATGTACTTTGTATTGTTATCTATATTAAAAGTTCCAGATTTATTAGTTACTTCCCACGGTTTCAGAGTACTCAAGGAGCCTCATGTGATTATCATCTTCTTTTTCTTCAACATTTTGGCATAGTTTTGGATAATATTTTAGAGGAAAGAAAAAGATAGGAGACTCAGAGCATTTACAAATAATTAAAAAAGGTACTAACATTTTAGTCAACAAAGTCTAAAATTTACCAATATCAAGCAACGTAAAGTTGTGTAAAAAGGTGTAAATTTACACTAATATTATTTATTATTTATTCTTTTTTTTACATATTTCGAGAATAAAAAAAGATAATGAACAGTAATTATTGTATATGAAGAAATAAAAATAATTAATAAAATTGTTATTTTAATGAAATATAATATAAATAGATAATTTGACTTGAGATGTTTTGAAAAATAAATATATAAAAAAAGTAAGTTATTATATAAAAATAGACAATTTTTTTTAAACCATGCCCATGGAAATTAGGGGGTGTTTCGTACATGTTTTCAAATAATAATTTTCAGTTTCTAAATAATATTTAATATATTTTCACACATTTTTTCACTTGTACATATTTTTATACATGTTTTTAAATAACAATTTTTAATTTTTAAGTACATATATCAAACACGAATTGAGATCTGGAGTATTGCACCAGGTGCAATTACTCCTTTTCTCTCTCACAAACAATTTCGCCATTTTACCTTTTAACTTTAACATTTTATTTTTAAATTTTTTTTAAAGAATTAAGATCATTTTATTTTTTATTTTAATAGTTGAAATTCAACTTTCAATCACAACTATTTAAAGCAATGTCATTACATGCAAAATCTTAAGGACCCATTTGGTACATGTGTTTAAAAATTAAAAATTATTTAAAAATTATTATTTGAAAATATTTATTAAAATACATATAAATAAAAAAATACATTAAAATACGTAAAATATTATTTAAAAACTAAAAATAATAATTTGAAAACGTAAACTAAACACTTATAAATATCACAAATTTCCCAATGCATGCAATTCACACACCCTGGCCCACTTTCCTGTATCTACATGACCTGAAAAGCAAGATGGCATCTAAATTAAATAACAAAGAAATTTAAGTGGTGCTTCACAGCTGGTCACCACGAAATTATTGTCCAGTAGAAAGAGTTGTTGACTTGACTTAAAAACAGGGCATGTGAAATTGGTGATAAACCCGTCTCCTGTGAGGCAGTGACCCTGGTCTCCTTCTTATGCTCAGTCTCTCTCTCACACATAAACTACGCGGAGAAAGAACACTATCTATTTCCTTTAATAAGCAGAAAATCAGCTACGAATAGGAATCGAATCCGGAATTGTTTCAGGAGGGTTTCGATCTGTAAGTTGTCAATATTTCACACCTATTCATTACTTTTATTTCTTTCCTTTCACTACGTCATTGATGTGAAAAATCCACATCAAATTGTTTTCTCTTTCCTTAATTTACTTTCCTTTTAATATATTTCTCTTCATTTTAATTGAATGTATATCTTTTTTTTTTTTAATCTATATTAAAGTGCAAGATTTATCAGTTTCCATGAGCACTCAAGGAGCCTTACCGCCATTACCATCTTCTTCTTCTTCTTCTTCAAAATCTGGGTGGAAATATGAGGTGTTTCTCAGTTTTAGAGGCAAGGACACCCGTAAAAATTTTACGGATCATCTATTTCATGCTTTGAAAGAAAAAGGCATTTTTACCTTTAGGGACGATGAAAAGCTTGAGAGAGGAAAATCTATTTCAGAAGAGCTCTTGAAAGCTATTGAAGAATCAAGATTTGCTATCGTCATTTTCTCAAAAAACTATGCATTTTCCCGATGGTGCTTGGATGAACTTGTCCATATTGTTAAATGCAAGAACAAGATAGGATTGAAAGTTGTGCCAATTTTTTATCATGTGAATCCATCTCACGTACGGGAACAAGAGGGAATTTTTGCACAAGCCTTTGATAAACACAATGAAGAAAGCATAGATAAGGTGGAAACTTGGAGAGCTGCATTGAGAGAAGTAGCCAATCTCTCTGGTCGGGATTTACAAGATAGGTATACTTTCTATGACAAATGTATTTCCTTTAATATTTAAGCTCCGTTTTTTTAAGTAAAATATTTTTAAACTTAAAATAAAATATTTTAAGTGCTTGGTATGACAAGTAAATATTTTTAAGCAAACCACCAAAACTGGGGGCTTAGCCACCGGATCTGACCACCGGTGATCGGGCCACCGGATCTGGCACCTGGAACCATGGATCTGGTGACCGTCATTGGAGCGGTGTCTCTGGCCACTAGAATGACGGCTTTGGTTATCAAACCTCTGGCATCAAAGTGGCATTTCTGGCCACCAAACTGTTGACATTGGTTATCGTTGGAGTGGTGGCTCTGACCATTGGACCACTAGCACCGGTTGTCAAAACTGTGGCACCAAACTGTCGGAAACTGTGGCTTCAAAGTAGACCGGTGACCTAGCCACCAGATGTGGTGAAGGAAGCCACTATGTATTTTCGTAAAATATTTTGCCAAAATTTTAAAGGAAAAATGTTTTACATCCTTTTATAAAAGATTTTAAACATAAAATTTTTTAGAAGTTTGACCACATTTTTTTAACAAACAAAACCTAAAAAATGGGAAAACATTTTCCGAAAATGGTTTACTTCAAAACAAACGGTCTTCTTTCATATATCACGAAGTAAATAATAAATAGTTATTAGAATGTAGCATAATATGCATGGATTCAATTATTACAACATGATACTAGTTAAAATCTTGCCTATTATTTTTATTCCTCCCTTGTGGTTTTATAAGGAGCAATGTTACATTCATCAGAATTTCATAACAAAACCTAGGTGGCAAGCTATTATTGGTTCTAATTTGGACCCACTACTAATATCATTTTTTTACCCATGAATTAACAACTTGCCACCTAGAATTTGTTGACAAATTGTTGTGAATATGTTGTGAGCTTAGCATTTTTCTTTTATAATTGGTTTGGACCATTACTCAATTATTTTCTATCTTGTTCACAGACATGAGTCAAAATTTATCCAACAAATTGTGGAAGATATTATGGAGAAATTGAGTCCAGAATTCTCAAGCTTTACCAAAAACCTTGTAGGAATAGATTCTATCATGGAAAAATTGATCCATTTGTATTTAGGTTCAAGGAACAGGGTTTACATGTTAGGGATTTGTGGTATGGGGGGGCTGGGAAAGACAGCTCTTGCTAGAGCTATTTATCATAGGTATTCAAAATTCTTTGAAGGTTCTAGTTTTATTTACAGTGTTAGGGAAAGATCAAAACCCTCTTTGCTTGAAATACAACAACAACTACTTGAACAAATTTTAGGGAGTCATGAAAAGATATGGGATGTTTATGAAGGAGTTGAAATAATTAAGAGAAGGTTATGTCAGAAAAAAGTTCTACTTGTCCTAGATGATGTTGATCACATGGACCAATTAAAACAATTGGCTGGAGGGCATGACTGGTTTGGATGGGATAGTTGGATCATCATTACAACTAGAGATGAACATTTGTTGGTCCAACATGAAGTGCATAAAATATACAAACCTAAAGCATTAAGCAGTGATGATTCTTTAAAACTCTTTTGTTTGAATGCCTTCAAAAAGGAGCAACCCAAAGAAGGTTATATGCAGCTCTCCCATGATGTTGTAGAATATGCTAGTTGCCTTCCATTAGCTCTTGTTACTCTGGGTTCTTTTTTGTTTGGAAGAACAGTAGAAGACTGGAAAAGTGCATTGGGCAGTTTTAAAAATATTAAAGGAAATATACATGATATACTTAAAATAAGTTACGATGGACTAGAGGAAATGTGGCAGAAGATATTTTTGGATATTGCATGTTTTTTTAGAGGGTGGAGGAAATATTATGTAAAAGAGATATTAGAGAATCGTGGTTTTGATGCAGTAATTGGTATAAGTGTTCTCGTGGATAAATCTCTCCTTACTATAGATGACAATGAAAATTTGGAGATGCATGATCTACTAGCAGAAATGGGTCAAAAAATTATTCGTTTTGAATCAAATGGAAATCTTGGAAAGCAAAGTCGGTTGTGGCTTGCTTCGGACTTGCTTCATGTATTGAAGAGTGATGAGGTAAGAAAAATGACAAAGCTATAATTTTATTTCAATGAATAATATTGAGTTGGTATAGTAAAATAATTTTGTTTAGTAAGTATTTATGTAACGAAATCAAGAATAAAACATTCATTTACCAAAAACCATGCTAATATATTGTCAATGATGATCTCTTCTATTTTGAAAACGTATATTATCTCTTTGTAATTGTTTATGAAATTGAATTTATTTTTCTTGATGTAATGAACTAATTATTCATCTCTTGGTTACTCCCTAGAACAAAAGGCTATCTTAACATTTTTTTAATATAAAAAAAAAAAAAAATCTTTCTATAGGCTTAACCCCCCCCCCCCCCCCCCCCCAAGGTAGAAGTGCACCTTTCAAGTTTTAATGTATGAATTTTAAACAGATTAATAAGAAAAAAAAGACTTAAAAAAGATGTAATACAATCTATTAATAGGCCTTTATATGTAGTACATTTTACTATCAACATATGATGATATACTATGATCTATTAGTTACTAATGGGACTCTTTAGATTCCGTTTGGGTTAGTTTTATGAAAATTCATGTTTTGAAAACTAAAGAAGTTGTGTTTAGAAAATGTGTTTTTCAAAATGAAATTAAGTGTTTGGTAAAATATGTAGAAATTATTATTGATATGAAAAATTGCATCGTGAAAATGCAATTTTCTAGTGATTTCCATGAGCTGCTATTTGAAAATGCAACTTTTCTTCTATTATAAAAATGTAATTTTCCTAAAAATGCAAAACCAAACACCAATCTTATTGGACTTTCATTTAAATTTCTCTTTTTCTTTACAAAATCGCAATGCCAATTGGTATATAATTTGATATACATTTTCCTATTTTTAATAAATTAGTTCTTTTAAACAAAAAATTTTCCAATAGGTAAGCAGATACTGAAGTTTTAAGTAATGAAATAAAGAATAAAACATTCATTTACCCTGCTAATATATTGTCAATGATGTTATCTTACGTTTTTAAAAATGTAATATCTCTTTGTAATTGTTTGCAAAATTGAATTTAATTTTCTTGATGTTATGAACTAATCATTCGACTCTTGGATACTACCTTGAACAAAAGGCTATCCTCACATTTTTTTTTAATATAAAAAAAAAAAAATCATTTTGTAGGCTTTATTTTCTTTATTTTCCTTTTCCATCACTTAAAAAATAATGTTGTGATTTCCTATTTTTCTTCCCTAGTTGGTCTTGAATTTTCTAAAAGGTGGAAGTGCACCTTTCTAGTTTTAATGTATGAATTTTAAATAGATTAATAAGAAAAAATGACTTTAAAATAAGATGTAACACAATCTATTAATAGGCCTTAATATGTAGTACATTTAACTATCAACATATGGTGTAGTACTATGATCTATTGGTATTAATGGGACTCTTCAGAATCAGTTTGGGTTAGTTTTATGAAAATTCATGTTTTGAAAAATTTAGAAGTTGTGTTTAGAAAATGTGTTTTTCAAATTGAAATTAAGTGTTTGGTAAAATATGTAGAAATTATTGTTGATATGAAAAATTGCAACGTGAAAATGCAATTTTATAGTGATTTCCATGAGTTGCTATTTGAAAACACAACTTTTTTTTCTATTATAAAAATGTAATTTTCTTAAAACGCAAAGCCAAACACCAATCTTATTGCATTTTCATTTAAATTTCTCTTTAACTCCACTAAATCGCATTGCCAAATGGTATAATTTGAAGTATATTTTACTATTTTTAAGTATTACATTTGGGGTTGGACCCACCATACTAGAGGAGGAATAAAATAAATATATATTTTAGAGAGTTTTATATATGAAAACTTAGGGAGTAGATGTTTTTTTTATCTCCTTTACAACTTTAAAAACGGTATAAAACTTAAATAATTCTATTATTCTTATCATTTGATTAGGCAAATCACCAAGCCTTTGCTTTTGAAATCTTAGGCAACAGGTGCAATTCAAGCCATAGTTGTTAAAGGCCGGGAAGAGGATTTCAACCTCGAAGAAATTTCTGAAGGGTTTTCAAAGATGTCTAATCTTAGATTGCTGATAATTCATAGTTTTTATCTCAGAGATAAAAAGAGTTCTCTTAATTGCCAAAGACATCTTGCTCTTCCTAATAACCTAAGATATCTTCGGTGGGATAACTGTCCTTTCAAATGTTTGGCATCCAGTCACAAACAACGAATGGCGTTTGTTCACCTTGACTTGCAGTACAGCCAATTTGAATATCTTTGGGAAGGAGTAATGGTAATTTTGTTTTTTTTTTTTTAATTGCGTTTCTATTATTTTTTATTATTTCTCCTTTTTTTTTTTTTTTAATTGTTGATACAAATACAAATACACTCCCGATGTATTTGAGCTTCCTCCTTTCATTTATAAAGCTGTTTTATTAAATTAATTTCTACGTTTTATGAAAAATCTTTTTTATTTTTTTTGTTAACAGCGTTCCGCCAACTTAAAGTACATGGATCTTAGTTCCCAAAACCTCATTAGGACACCTGACTTTTCAGGTGTTCCGATACTTGAGAAACTAAGAATTTCTAATTGCGGCCAATTGGTTGAGATCCACCCATCTATTGGACAACTCAAAAAGCTTAGGGACTTATATCTGTACTGGTGCGTTTCTCTTACCAATCTTCCCAGCATGTCTGCTGAAATGATGCAGTCCCTTACGGATCTTGATCTTTCTCGTTGCTATAAAATCAGTTCGTTTCCTAAATTTACGGGAATTATGAAAAGCCTATCGAGACTCAATTTGGCCTGGACTGCTATTAAGAAAGTAGAACCCTCATCAATCGAGTGTTTGCCTGCCCTTACTTTCTTAGATCTAAGTCACTGCACACGTCTTGAATGTCTTCCAAGCAACATGGATAATTTGAGGTCTCTTAAAACACTCGATCTTTCCCAATGCTCAAAACTAAAATCGTTGCCAAGGCTTCCATCAAATGTAAGTTATAAAGAGCCTGAAGTTTTTTCTTTCCTAAACTTTTCACCAGAAGGGGTCAAACTAAGTATCTGGTCACAACCTCTCTCCCAATGGCTTCCATTTGATGAGAGCGGCAGTCTAGCGGGATTTACAAAACTGTTCCATTTCCTACGGGTAATCTCTTCTCTCTCTTCTCTCTCTCTCTCTCTCTTGAATAGTTAAATAATAACAGTTAACAATAGTCGTGTTTTGGTTTGGGTACAGGGGCTCCTTTTTCATGAAGCCGTTTTGGGTGGATATATTATTCGGGCATGGTCAGCTGTAAAAGAGGGGTTTTCAATAAACATAAAGCTGCCTTCAAATTGGTATAATAGTAAATGGATAGGATTTGCTCTCTGGGCATCACTTCCACAACTTCCACGTGTTGTAGAAGTGAAAGATGGTTTTGGATTTTGTAAGATAACCTTTGGTGGTATGCTTCGGAATCACGGTTCCTTTGTACATTCTACTACCTATATAAACGGTATTTGCCTATTGTATTTGTCTCGTGAGGATTGGTTTGGTACTGTTGGGAATGATGAATGCAGTCAGATTACGGTTATGTTCTGTAACTCAAGTTTCTCAACCGTACATTTATGGGGGGAATGTGGCGTCAGTTTTATATACAACCAAGGAGTGGTCCATGTGGATGAGGTCAAAGAAACAAATGCACCATGTTTTATTGAGAGCTTTGGGGAAGTATCCATCTATAAATTAACTGGTAAAAGTCCATCTCAACCATCCTTCCCATTAATGGCCAATCCTATTCTATCTTATTTTCTTTCTAACTACATATACATCTGGTTTTGTCACTGGCAAGTAAGTCAAGTCATTTTTCTTTTTCTTCTGTTGGCTCACCATGTGCAAGCATATATATATTCTTCATAATCATTGGTTTCATGCTTTCCAAAATAGTTAGGAAGCAAACTCAAATTACACTCATTAGTAATGAGTAAATTATTATAATAATCATCATACTAACTCAGGTTTTCACATATATGCAGGTGGTGATGATGATGATGGGGTAAATAAATTCCGTCATGATGTACACAAATTGGGTGATGATTTTGATGATGATGATATATAGAGTTGGTGATGGTAATGATTGACATGACTGCAAAAGATGACACCTAAGGGCTGTTAATACTTGACTATCTTTTTTTCATTGGATGGATTTCAATCAAGGCTTAGGCAATTAGATGTGTACATGCATTTCAATCAGCCTGACCATGTTTTAATCAATCTGTATTTGGTTTATTTACAATGATTTGGAAACTTGTTCAAGTGGCATATCTGTGCATCTTGTTTCAAAATGAAAATGGAGTTGAAGATCTACTTTTACAGGGAATCTAGGTATAGACAGATGATGAGTTATAAGGTTTTACTAATTATATTTCTTCTTGGGTGATTTCAAGTGAGTTTAGTGCTATTGGATTGCATACAAGCATTACTTCAGGTAACTTTGTCACATTTCACTCTTCTATGTGGATTTGAGTTAATGTCTATGAGAAAGTGATTTGTGAAATTTGAAGCCGAACTTTAAGGTTATAAGTTTTTACCAATGTAGCTATGGTATGAAATAAGCATTAATTTAAGTATTCTGTCTTGAATATTTTCCTTGCAGTTCAAAAGTTGCAAGTTTCAAACAAGTTCACTTGTAAAGTTATATGCTTTTTAGATTATAATGGAGCCCTATATATTCAAGAGGAAATGTCCTGTTAGTGGTTATGCTTGCCTTTAAACTGTGTTATTTTCTACCATGCATCGAGGATTATTAGAGGGCATGTTTGGCAACATTTAGGAGCCTATTTTGCAATCTAGTATGTACCTTTTTGGCATTCGTTGTACACTTGAGAGGGAAAGGCCTTTGGATCAGATTCTTGATAGCGTCTATTTAACAAGCATTTCTGTTTGCTCTTGGAAAAAATTTAATTATTAGGCAAAAACAGATTAATGGGCAATCTTAGAAGTTATTCCTTTCTTTAAATTTGCTTCCCTAACCCATCATTTCCCTCTTATTGTGCAATTTATGTTCAATTTACTTAATGGGCACTCAAAATACAAGTGTGCTCTACATTTCATACTTTTCTTGTAGAGCACATAATTTAGATCACCTGTGTAACCCCAATGCAGCATTCTTTCTAGAGTGCCTAATCTACTCCTCATTACTAGCCAACAATAGAATGCAAGTCTTGTAATTGCTTGAGAGAATCAGATGATTTTCCCCAGTTGATTTTTATTTTTATTTTCTTGTTTCTAGTTTTGCTGCTTCTAATTTCTTAAGTTTATTGTGAATGAAATTTCTTATACATAAAAGAATTAAAACAGGGAAAAAAAAAAAAAAAAACCTGCAAAACAAAAGTGGAAGGGACTCTTACCACCTTTAGGTTCTTTACAATTAGACCATCCACTTCTTGATTGTGGCTTGCCCTTATTGGAATTGATTGTTCAGACCAACCATATGTGCTGTCAAATTGGTGTCTTCAGCTTTCTTTACATTCCAATCGCTTCTGCATTTGTGCCAATGCCTTGCTTTTATCAGTGTAGATTAGAAGGCACACCTTTAGATTTACCAATTGCTAATGAAATATATGTATCCATAGTAAAGCTGCAAAATTTCTCAGCCCAATCCAGTATTGGGCTATCAAAACTTTGGTCATGTTGAAACTAGACTACCTTTGTCCTTGACTGAACCTCAGCTAGCCTGCTTAGTCTATGTTTTATGTTGGATTGAGCTCATGCTTGTTCACAAGCCTGAGTAAACTTTATTAATGTGCTAAAATCAACAACATAAAATCTGTTAATTTACTCATACAAATTGGCCATCTGAAAGCATAATTCTTTGACACTGATGTTTGTTTAATTTATTGTTGCTGTTATTATCATCATCACATCATAATTTTAATTTTACCATAGATGTCTTTTGGTTTGAGAATCTGAAATGTCAGACTAAGATGTATAATTCAGTCATCATGATAAGTGAATTTTTGTGGCTGCTAAGCAGTGTGTGAGATGACTGGTGCATGAAGGGCTTTAAACGGACAAGCCAATGGGGCAGAGCTATTCCTTCTGCATATGGGAGCTATTCTTTCACTTCATCGTTCCTTCTGCTGGAATGGTTTGGTAAACTATTTTTGTTCTCTGTCAAGAAAATGGCAGACTTCATTTTTTGGCTAGACATATTAAGTCTCTTGACATTTTGTTGCATGCCAATCATTATACTAGGCTTCTAATTTCTCACTGTATGCAGCTTGGAAATTACTTATTTGTGCTACTAGCCTACTACATGCCACATGCATTTGGAGCCACATAAAAGTTTTCTCTAAACGTGTTTCCTTATGCCTGAACTTATCTAAGCACTTGGGCTTCAAATGAGTTGGGAGGTGGGAATCCACAAGCAGCTAAAATGACTTTCAAGATTGCAATGGTTCTTGTAGTTGCAGAGATGGTTATCATAGGCATGATTCTCTTCTTTTGCCGCAATGTTTTGGGCTATGCCTTCAGCAGAGAGAAGGAAGTTTTGGGTCATGATTTGTCTCTTTATAATCATGGATGGCTTACTAGCAGTACTTTCAGGGTAACTTTCTCACATTTCTCTCATGTAATGGGCTTTTACTTGGAGCAAAACTTTTGAATTTCTAACTTATTTATTCAAGGTATACCATCAACTGAGCATTCATTCATTATTCAGTTTAGAATATTTTCTTTAGAATTTAGAAGTTAACTATTAGTAAATAAAATATAAAAATAAATAAATAAAGGTATCAAACAAGTTTGCTCTTGAATAATTCTGTTTTTGGGTTATAAATTATAATAGTTGTGGCCTAATCGTTAAGTATCTTTCTTCAAAACAGACCAGCATATCAAGACAATGTAGAAGTTGTAATCTTCCTTGATGCAATGCCATTAACCCTACAAATCTATTTTCTGCTTTGCATCAGGGGTTGCTAGAGGAAGTGGCAGGTAGCATATGGGAGCCTATGTCAATTTTGGGGCATGTTATCTAGTTGGGGTTCGATTAGTCATCGTTTTGGCCTTTATTGTACACTGAAGAGGGAAAGGCCTGTAGAGTGGACTATTGACATTGTGCAGTGTACAGGCATTTCTATTTCTACTTGCTCTTAAAACAAGTTTCACAAATTGGCAAAAAAAATTCATTATTGCCAAGAAAAAAAAATCTCCCTCTCTTTATAATTGGTTTTTCTCACACCAAAAACTACAATTCATGTTCAACTTGATCATATAATACGAAAATTTGGAATCTTATAATTTTTTTTTTTTTTTTGAATAACTCATGTCTAATCTATATGTTTTAAATTTGATGGTTAGTGAAACATTTTAGGCTAATCAGAATAAACCAATTTTGAAATCTTAGTTGGATTTATGTTGATGTTTCAAGCATCAAAAGCAAGAGAGAGGATATTTGATGGTAAATTTTAGTCTGGACTCAAGAGTGGATCAAGTTTAATGGCCAAAATATATTATTTGTGATTCCAAAGACTATATTATTTGGCTTATCCAGTTTTCAAAAAAAAAAAAAAAATGCTATAATTTTGTGGAGTTTCAAATCAAATCCTATAATTTTGTTAGTTTCAAATCAAATTCTTGATCGTTACAATGTCATGAAGTTAGAAATGCATCAATGCTTTAAAAAGGGTTGAGTCCTCTTTTGATTTGTAATAATGCTTCATTCAAGATAGATAAAAGAACACAATGAAGTAGTGTGCTAAGTTGAGTCCTCTATTGAATGCTATCAGATCAGGTGGCAAGAAATGCTATATGGAGAAAGCAAATAAGGAAAACCAACTCCAGAATTTTGTAGGGAAAGTTCCACTAATGTGGTGCTAAGAGGATAAGATGAAAGAGTTTTAAAAGTTTGGGTATCATTGATTCTTGAAGTCAATCAAACAGTGATAGAGGCTTTAGCGTTTAGACAAGCTATCCTCTTTGACCTTGTCAAAAATGAAAAATTCAATAATGTTATTGTAGAGAGAGAAATGCTCTACAGGTAGTTCAAGCTATTCAAAGAAAATCCTAGTTGGTCAAAGTTTTTGTAATGGACTTTTAGAGCATGATTTTGAAGGTCCTTTGCTCCCTAGCAGCTTTCATTGAGATACGATTTAAGCCCTGTTGTATGATTCCTCTGGGTGTAGTTAGCTTTTTATAAAGCTCCATTTTGTGATGGAAAAAAAAAAGAATTTAAAATTCAGAATCCAACTAAAAAAAAAAAAAATAGTTTAGGGTTTATATTGACACAATTTTAAAAGTTTAGGGCTTAATTTTAAATTAGCGGAATTATCAAGTTTAATTTGTAATATAGTCTTATTATATACCTCCTATGGTTTAATTTAAAAATTATAAGATTTAATTTGAAATTACACTTAAAATATAATATTTTCTTTCTACAGGAAAATATAACGTTCTAATTCTAAATGTACAGTACTATAAAAAATTTTGATGGATGAAAAAAAAAAAAAAAAACCCCTCAATTGTCCAAACAAGGTGATCAGATGAAACTCTTTAAAAAAAAAAAAAAAAAAAAAACCCCTCAATTGTCCAAACAAGGTGATCAGATGAAACTCTTTAAAAAAAAAAAAAGGTGAGATGAAACTCTTCTTAAAAAATTGAGATTAAATGCTTTTTTGTTTAAAAAAAAGAAAAAGGTGAGAGAATTTTTTTTAGAGAAAAGATTTTACTAACGGTTGCCCTGCCCTTAGGAAATCTATTAATAAATTATTTTAGGAAACTATTTTAACTTAGGGAGAAGTTAATAAATGCCCTAAATATATTGATTTATGAATTATTTTAAAATTTAAATTTTTTTTTTTTTTGAAAATGAACTATTTGTAAAAGTTTATTATGGAAAAAAAAGTAACTAACATTTACATTTTTTTTTTTTCAAAAAAATGACATTAAAACTTTCAAAAATAATTCATTAAAAAATGTCCTATAGACAACCATTAACAAAACTCATTTAGTTAATCTAAATTGAATGATTAATAGAAATATAGAATAATAGATAACTAATCATGCCCTTCTATAAATTCTCTCTCACAAGATAGGCAGTATTTTTGTGGAGTATTTTGAGAAGCTCTTCACATCGTCGCAACAGGTGGTGAGCAATGAGATGCTTGATGCTTTACATACAAAGGTGACTGATAGAATGAACTCCATGCTTATTCAAGACTTTCAAGCCCACGAAGTAGAGAAAGCATTAAAACAGATGCATCCAATGAAGGCACGGGGACCCGACGGTATGCCTCCATTATTTTATCAGCATTTTTGGCCTACTATAAGCTCCATTGTTATTCAAACTGTTCTTGGTTTCCTTAACCATGGAATAGCACCTCCTAAATTTCATGACATGCACATTGTGCTCATACCAAGGACTTGGCAAGTGTTACTGACTACAGACCGATAAGTTTGTGTAACGTTGTCTATAAGTTAGCATCTAAGGCAGTAGCCAATAGGTTAAAGGTGGTCTTACAGGACATTGTAGGTGAGAACCAGAGCGCTTTCGTTGCGGAGAGACTTATCACGGACAATGTATTGGTAGCTCATGAACTAATGAACCATGTCAACAGGAAAAGGAAAGGGAAGACAGGGGAGATGGCGCTAAAACTAGACATGAGTAAAGCATATGATTGGGTGGAGTGGGAGTGCTTGCAACAAATAATGAGGAAGCTTGGTTTTCATGATAAATGGATTAGGTTGGTCATGAGCTGTGTATCCTCGATAACATATGCGGTGCGAGTCAATGGAGTTCCCTATGGATAGATTTCACCTACATGTGGACTGCGTCAAGGGGATCCACTGTCACCCTATGTGTTTCTTATTGTTGTCGAAGGTCTGTCTGCATTACTACACAAAGCCATCCGAGAAAAGAAGTTGAGGGGCGTTGCAGCTTCGACAAGGGGCCCAAGAATATCACACTTATTCTTCGCTGACGATATCCTCATTTTTGGAAGAGCCACTACAATGGAGTGTAACGAGATACAGAGGATACTACAAGTTTACGAGACATCATTTGGACAGCAACTAAATCGGAGTAAGACATCGTTGTTTTTCAGCCCTAACACTGACATGAGCACAAAGGAATCAATTAAAGCCATGTTTGGCGCACAGGTTATTCGAGCACATGAATCCTACCTAGGTCTCCCGTCATTGGTAGGCAAGTCGAAAAGAAATACATTTGCTCAGTTGAAACAAAGGGTAGCAAATAAGGTCTCGGGCTGGAAAGAAAAACTTCTTTCTAGTGCTGGGAAGGAAGTACTGATCAAGGCAGTGGCTCAAGTGGTGCCATCATACACCATGAGCTGTTTTAAGCTCCCAAATAAGCTGTGTGATGAATTGACAGGTCTAGTGAGACAATTCTGGTGGGGACTGGTGAGGGATGAAAAGAAGCTAGCTTGGATGAGCTGGGAAAAGATGTGCTTACCTAAGGAGAGATAAGCAGGTTACTAGTACAAAAATTCTTCCTTTCTACAAAATTGTCCCCCCACCCTCCCTCCCTTCTTCTAATTCATCTTCTTCTTTATACTGCAATTTATGTCAACTTTATCACATAGCATGAATTTTCAAAGCCTTCTAACTATTTCAGACTAGGGTAATTGGTGTCAAATCCATATTTTATTAAAATTGGTGGTGATTGAAATGTGCTAGGCCTTTAGACTAAAATAGTTTTGAATGCTTAGTTGGATTTTTATTGATGTTTCAGGTTTTCAAAGCTAGAGTGGGGATATATCAGTGAGACTATTTTAGTAGATAAGGTAATAATAGAGAACAATTTATGTTTCTACTTTCTTAAGTTTATTGTTAATGAAATTTCTTATTCTTAAAAGAAGAAAAATTAAAAATATATATATAAAAAAAAAAAAACTGCAAAACAAGAGACTAGAAGGGACTCTCACGAAAGTTACTCCACCTTTAGGTTCTTTACAATTAGATCAACCACTTCTTGATTGTGGCATGCCACTTATTTTACTTGATTGTTCAGACCAACCATACGTGCTGTCATATTGGTGGCTTCAGCTTTCTTTACATTCCAACCGCTTCTGCATTTGTGCTAATGCCCTGCTTTTATCAGTGTAGAATAGAAGGCACACCTTTAGATTTACCAATTGCTAATGAAACATATGTATCCAGCTGCAAAATTTCTTAGGTAAGGTAGGTGGCTCAATCCTATTATGGCATCCCATTTGTAAATGTTCAAGTATTATGCTAATTTTCGTATTCACCTTGTGTAGTGCTGGCAGAAGCAAGAGAAATTATCCTCATAAATTTTTTAAACGTGAAAACTAGAGACTGTGTAGTCTTTACCATGTCTATACTTCATAATCATTGGTGACATGCCTTCTAGAAATCGCAAGGAGGGACTCCAATTATATTGATTATTAATGAGTAAATTGCTATTATTTTTTGTTTTGATTATAGTACCATACTAACTCAAGTTTTCACATATATGCAGATGATAACGATTAACATGTCAGTAGAAGATGACACTCATGTTCTGTTTATACTTTGTCTAGCTGCTAAATGGGGAGGATTTTCACATGAGGATTTCAGTTGAGGCTATGACTACTAGATGTGCATAAGCATTTCTGTCAGTCTGACTGGTAAGTTGTATCGAATTTATATATGGTTTTGGTTATAATGATTTGGAAATGTATTCAGGTGACATATACTTATATCTTGTTTCATAAAGACAGTAGAGCCAGGATCTTTTCTTTCATCTTCTTCTTTTTATTTTTATTTTTTTATATAGTTTCAGTTATGATGATTTTCATAGGATGAATCGATGATGTTCATAACTGTTATTAAATAGCCTACAAGGCACAAGTTATACTTTCAGGTGACTTTCCCACAAGCTATACCTTTTTCTTCCCCATACACTTTTTTTTTTTTTTTTTTGATAAGTAAGAAAGGTATATATTCAAAAAACTGTTTTATAAAAAAGCACAAAGCAAATCTGAACGGTTTTAGACCCCTTAAAACACAACCAGATTGGTTAGCCTAGATTAATTAGCCAAGTTGTTACTTAGTCAAATTATGCAATTCTAGGTTAAAGCAATCAAATAATCATATCAAAATAATAAAGCAGCGGAATAATAAAAAACACAATGATATGATCACCTAGGAAACCATACAGTAAAAACCTGGGAATGATTTGACCTAGCTATCCTCAAGGTAAACTTGAATCCACTATGCGAAAGAATTGAAATTCATACAGAAGGACTACAAGCACTCCGCTTGACTTCCTAATGCTACCCATCAGTAGAACTTACAGACACGACCACGTGCAAGCTCCAAATCCACGGACTCCTTCTTTCTTGGACTCTTCAATCAACTACAAGCACCTCCGCTTGTTTATCTTTAAGCTTCAATGGTAGCAACCAAGTTGATCATCAAGATATTGATACTATCTCTAACTTGAAAACCCTAAACTTTGTGTAAAGGAAAGCTCCTCTAGATCTCACAAGAGATTTACACAAAACAGCAATGTATGAGCAACAATACAACTGGAGCAACCCTAAAAACGTGGTTAGGGTTTTACCTTATATACCTAGGGTAAAAACATAAAACCCTAAACGTTTAATGAGTTAGGACTGAGTTGGAAATTCTGCAGAAAACGCACTCTGGTCGATTTTCGATCGATCGAATCTATTCTTCGATCGATCGAGTCAGACCGAAATGCCCCAATATATCTGCAGTCTCTCGATTCCAACTTTACAATAATTAAACAACTTTGAGCACACTATAACAAGACTAAACATATTGTTTTAATCATGGTTTGCCAATATTACACATTAGAGTTCTAAATACATAAATTCCTAAACCTTTAGAACCTAACAAACTCCCCCTTTGGCAATCCGTGACAAAACCCTAATTAAAAACTTAAAGTTTTACAAGTAAACAGCCCTTTACAAAGATAATGCTCATAAACTTCAAATTCAACCCTAACTACTATCCATCGGTTGCAAGTGTAGACAGCAGCTTAGTTGAATCAACCTGTATATTCCTGAAATACTCAACAAACGCATAAACGCATGTGTGACAGAAAAGAATAAAACAACAGGTATAACATTCTTGTAAGATTCACACAACACAAAATAAAGACATATATGAATGAACATCTCATAAATATAAATCAATAAGCAGTGAATCACAAATCAACAAGAATCAATGAAAAAAAAAAAACATGTATATCAATCAATGTTACTCCCCCTAACATGAATATCCCCAAAAAATGATATACAAAGTGAAGTACCTAGATACAATCTAAAAACTCCACAAGCTCCTCTCAAAAAGTAACAAAAAATCTCCCCCTAACTACAAAACTCCTCTACATGCCAAAACACCACTCCCCCTTTTTGTGACGGAATGCCAAAGAGCAATCATAGGTCGCCATCAAAAGGAGGTGGTGAAGGTGAATGAAGTCACACTAAGTCGGTTCGAAGAGCACGAATCTCATCTAGTAAGTCCACCAAAATCTGACCATGAGTCGCCTAAACGGTCACGACAGTTTCCAGAGTACGACGAACATCAAAGTTGGTCGAAGGAGGTGGAGGAACATCAGTAGCAGTAGCATCATCACCAACTGGATCAGGAACATCCTCACCAGCAAGACCTGTAGAAGAAGCAGGAGGAGGTACGCTACTAGACGGCTCAGACCTAGGGTGTTTAGAACCAGCTCGAAGATGAGCGGTCTTCTGTCTAAGAAAAGACGCACCTATGGGAGCTATCACATGAATGAACTCAGAGGAAGGGAAGTCACTAAGGTCAAGATAGAGCAAAATCCTATGAATAAAAATAGGATGTACAAGAGCATGAGAAGTAGATGAACTCCTATAAACATCGTTCAAAGAACGAAGAAAGAGATGGGGAAAACTAATAGGAGCATCAGTAACCAGAGCGTACAAAAATACACACCTCTCAAGAGGAATGGTGTGAACATGAGAAATGGGCCAGATGGAATGACACGTTATCCTAAAGAACAGATAGTGCAACCCGGAGAGCTCAGCAAAAGTGATCCTAGGATTAGAACCCCACTGGACAGAAGTCCCAGTGATGTAAGACAAAACGTCGCTCAGCTCGGGAGACTCGTCATATGGATAGACAAGATTCCGGACCAACGGTACTCCTAGAGCATCAGTCACTACCTGAGGAGTAAGGGTATACTTTACGCCTCGTATCCAACTCTTTACTAAAGTGTTGGAATCATAGATGTGGATAGAGATGTTCGAAAAAAAACTCTCTAATCAAGGCAGAAGGTGGAGGAGGATCAGAAATGTCCAACAAGGGTAACCAGCCCCGACGCTCAAAGTTCACCCTAATGGCAGGATCAAGTTCATCTAGCAGAACAGAACGCTCAGCCCAAATCTTTCTCTTAAGGTTAAGTTTCTCAAAAAGCTCTTGGTTTTTCTCACTCGGAAACCTCTCATGATCAAAGGAAGGAGGGGATGGAGAAGAAGAGGGAATAGTCCTACGGGCTCTAGTCTTCCTAGGCATGATGCTAAGGAAAGGACTAGATTTGAAAGCATTAGAATGTTTGATGATGAATCTTTTGATGAATTCTATGCTAAATTAAACGATATTGTCAATTCTGCTTTTAATTTGAGTGAATCTATGATCAACCTAAAATTGTTAGGAAGATACTTAGATCTTTAACTGAAAACTTAGACCCAAAGTGACTGCCATCACTGAAAGCAAGGATGTGGACTCCATCCCTGTTAATGAGCTTGTAGGATCTCTTCAGTCCTATGAGTCTAACCTACCTAAAGTGAACAAATCCAAATCAATGGTTCTTAAGTCAGTTGATGATGTTGATGGTGGTGGATTTGATGATAAGCTTTCTGCTACAGAGATTGTCTATCTTGCCAAAAATTTCAAAAACTTTCTTAGAAATACCAACAAAAATGCAAGAGGTACATACACTGCTGAACCTAAAAATTTTAGGAAGAATGATCCCACTAAGTTAATAACCTTGAAAAACCTAAAGAAAAAGTTGGTCAATCTTCAAATAATTCTTTGATCCTCAGTGTTTTGGTTGTCAAGGGTATGGTCATGTGAAATCTGAATGTCCTACATTCTTAAGGACTAAGGGTAAAACTATGGCTGTAACCCTTAGCGATAATGAGGTTTCCGATGATGAGTCCGGATGTGATGAGGATGGAAACTTCATTACTTTCACTACTACTGCTGTACTCAATGAAAGCATATCTGTTGAAGAGAACCTTCTGATGGGGAATTCTCTGAGGATGCAGATCTTCAAGAGGCCTACAATAAACTCTGCAAAATTGCTGCTAGGGATGCTATGAATGTAGAACTTGGCCTGAAGAAAATTGATTCTCTTGAACTTGAAAAGAAAAATTTACTTGTTAAACTGTTTGATGCTAATGATCTTTTGAACAATGTTAAATCTAAGAACATGCTTTTGCTTGATAAAGTTAAAACTTTGGAACATGATTTATCTGTTGCTAGATCTGCTAATTCTAAACTTGATCACATGCTGAATGTTCAAAAGTATCCTTCTGATAAATCTGGGTTAGGATATGTTGAAAGCATCTCTGACTCTACACCACATTCCACGAATTTTGTTCCTTCTTCTTCTTATAAACCTTCGGTGAGTGAGGTTGTGAGTGAAACTGTCAAACCACCTGTGAGTGAGGTAGTCAAACCCGTAGAAGTTTCACTTCCTAAGAAGAATAGGGTTGATCTGAGAGAAACTAAACCTACCATTTCTAAGGACAAGATGCATGGTAAACCTGCTTGGGTTTGTCATTTTTGTGGTAAGTCCGGACACATTCGTCCTAACTGTTACAAGCTTCAAGCTGCTAAGAGAACAAACAAACCAAAAGTGTCTGTGTCTCAAGTACAAGATCCTATGGCACTTATTGGTGAATTAGTAAAGGTTTTGAACCTTTATTCCAATCCTAGAGTTGGAAATCACTCGAATGTGAATAAGAACTCCAATGCTCGTGATGCATCTAAAAGGTTTTGGATGCAAAAGACTCGACCTAATTGAGTCTTTCTGACAT